>NC_090873.1:13693221-13695721 GCF_036669935.1 Montipora foliosa | reverse complement strand
GCCAAGGATGGAGAGGATGCAAATGGATTGCAACTTGGAGACGGTGTCTTCAGAAAGTCTGCGAAAAATTAACCACGAATAGCACTTTGTGCCATAAATATATTTCATATCTTGTCAGTGGATTGTCAGGAATGTCATACGTGTGAGCTTAAGTACTACTTTAGGTTTTTACCCAGTGCTGAGTTAAAAACAGCAAATTTAGCACATGACAGTGCCCTTTAATGTCGAAAGGCCAGTGATTTCATCTTACTTTTCCTGTCAGGTGGTTATGTCTTTGCCAACTGCCCTTTTTGTAATTCGGAGTAGACCGTAAATGCATGTACTGTGTCTGATGCATCATTCCACTCAACGTTCAGGGTTTGCTGTATTTGTACATGCAAATGTTTTGTTTTTTAGAGAAGTTTTCAAATGACTGTCAAGAGTAATTAAACGATTGCAATTTCTAGGCTCATTGATTGGTGTAAAACTCTAGCGCCCGTTTATCAACCAATGAGAAGGAAAACCAAAACCAATCGCGACCTGCACACGCGAGGAAGTTACATGGAATGGCTATAAATTTGGATTGGTTCATTGTGCTGTTTGGACCTGCTGTGATTGGTGGAAATAATTACTTTGGTATTCTTTTAAAACACTCTGTTGAAAACTACTCTATGCTCATCTGTGACTAAAATTCTACAATTTTTGATTGTTTTTCAGGCTCCAGTCCATAAATACTCCTTACTTCCAAGATTTTACAGAGCACAAGCCATACACGAGCTGTTATGGGTGCTGGTATATGGTGATGTATGTCAGCAGGAGACATCAGATGAAGATTTTGAAAGTCAAATGTACAGTGGCATGGAAGAAAGCTTAGATCACAGTGATAACTGGATTAAGTTCTTAAAGCCTTTAGCAAAAGTTTGCAATGAAGATGGTACACCTCTTCTTGGCTGGTTTCGTTTCTCTGATGTCTTACAAGTGATGCCTGTGACAATTCTCTGCAGGTCAATAGATATTGCCGGAGAGGTAAGCAGAGGATGCGTATGGCTCCTGGAGAAGTGCACAGATTTCTTTGAAAATTTAAGGTGTAATTTATGATGTCCAACAGCCTGTGTACCTGGCAGTACCGTTTTTGAGTGAGAAATTGAGTGGTGAAGCTACAAATATGCAAGCAAAGTCAATTTCCCCTTGGTTCGGCTCATCTTTTTGCCAGCTTCAAATGACCTTGTTTTGTTTTGTTTTGTTTTTTGGTCACAAGTAAAATTTTGTGAAATTTCTGTAAAGTGCCAATCACTTCAACAAACGTTCTACTTAATGTATTCTGCGAAATAATCCCAAATACATCACATAGTTCCAAAAACTATTGTCCAGAAATACACACGTTGGCGAAAATGGCAAATATGGCGCAGAATCGCCAAAGTTTGATGAATGTTCCAATGAGGTGATCAAGGGCCCCTTTCAGACAGGCAATTTTGGTAACTTTGGCGAAAGTGGCGAATATGGCGAAGAATCACCAAAGTCTTAACAAGAATTGAAATGAGATGGCAAAGGGACCCTTTTGAAACTGGCGATCTTGGCTAATATGGCGAAGAATCGCTCAAGCCCACTTCACATGTTGTTCGAGGAAAACCTTGGTGAGAAATTTGCCTCCCTCGGTTGTGGGCATAAAATCAAACGTGTTTGATATTTTTGGCTTTGTGAGGCAAATTTGTCACTGTGCAGCCATCGTGAGAATCGAGCTGAGGTTGGTCAATCAAGCATTAAATAAAAATACATGGCATTCTCACGTGACTTCAGTGGTTGAAGATGGTGAGATGGCTTCGGAGGAAGAAATTCCAATGCCACTGAAGTCATGTGAGAATGCCATGTATTATTTTATTGGCTGTTTGATTGACCAAGCCCAGCTCAGTTCTCACGGTGGCGGCACACAGTGAAGAATGTGCCTCACGGGCACAAAAATATCAAAAACGTTTCATTTTATCCTCACGGCCTAGGGAGGCACATTTCTCACCAAGATTTCCCCGCACATGTGAGGAAACGACTGAGCAAACCACCCCGCGAGGCAGTTTTCTCAGCTCTTTCCTCACCGTCTACAGCGGGCTTTAAAGGGAGACTGTCATGTCAAATTTGCTGTTTTTAGGTCAAAAATGGGTGAAAATCTAATTCTTGGCTGCAAGCAGTGCACTTCAATGGTCATGGGCAACAAAACTACGGCATTATTTTTCTGTTTTCATTGATGCAAGGATGTCTTTTAGCGTTTTGAAGTTTGACTAAAACGGCGTGACACTGCCCCTTTAAGTCTTAACAATAATTCAAATGAGATGGAAGGAAAATTCGCAATGGAAGATTTGCAAACATAAGGAAGGCAATTTGAATGACTCGACAAAAGAGTCCTTTAGAAGACTTGAGGTGGAAAGTGGGCCCATGAAATAGTGGAAATGTAGATGGCATATTGATAATGAAAAGGTTATTGTAAATTAAGTGCAATGTTTTCAATTAAAATGCTGTCACCTGTCACTGA
>NC_090873.1:13658221-13688221 GCF_036669935.1 Montipora foliosa | reverse complement strand
ATGTACTTTCCCTTACAAGATCAGTATGTTTTCTAGCAGAGAGGTGATGAGAATAGAGAAGTCTATCCCCATCCCCATCCCATGGGAGATACTGCCTCAATTGCCAAATTCTCAAAACTGACATTAAAAGGAATGTATAGCACCCAGTAAAGAGAATTAACATTATTTTACATCTTGGGAGTGAAAGGGTTAAGTTGAAATTTCAAGTGTACCACAGAAGCCAAAAGGGCTCCTTTGTAAAGGGACGTGTTCTTCAAAAGGGTTCCTTTGATATGATAAAATTCAACTTGGAAGCGAGGCCTATGCGCCTAGAAGACATAAACAAAATGAATGAATGAATGAACATTCTGGTTCAATTTCTTTTGTTTGTGTTCTCTAGGCATCACTACAAAGTTGAATTTGAATATGACTGATAAAGAACCTGGTGTTGTTTTTGTCACAGAAAAAGTGTAGTTCCCATCACCTTTCAGGTGGAACATTAAGCAGAGACTTTTGTTCTATCATATGTTCTTACTGAAGTTACATGAAAAAAAAAAATGAAATAAGTTTGTACTATCTCTGTAGCAAGATGTTTCTATTTTTCAAAAAACATGATAACTTAAAAATTATAATTATAGTATTTAAATCCTTCATGATGATTATGTTGTCAGCTTGGTATATGAACATGATTTCTCTAATACAAGCAATAAATTGTTTGGTTACTGGTAACATGACATCACTGTTAATGGATATCTTAACTCAACTTCCCTGTGAAATGACATGCTATCCTGGCACGATGGGAGAGGATTGCACAATTTTCAAACCTATGTAACATATAGATCCTTCGCAGGTTGTATCCATATCTGTAAAATGCATATATTAAATAATTGCAAATATAAAAAGAGGAAGAGTAGCTCAGAAGCAAAGTGGCCAAAATCACAATGAAAATTTCAAGTTGCCCATAATTCACTCTGTTTGCCCCCAAATTTGCATAAACTTTTTTTGCCAAATGCTCTTGGGAGGTCTGCATATTCCCAAGAGCATTTCACAAAATTGGTTTAGGCAAAATTTGGGGGCAATCAGAGTGAATTATGGGCAATTGGAAAATAGACAATAGATCTGCATTCAGAACTACAGGATCCCTTCATAAATAATCAATAATTATTTTTATCCATTCAAGCTGATGAATTTTTGCTACACTAAAGTAGAATAATGAACTTTAAAAGCACAAAAATATAATCATGGAAATTTCCCAATTATTACTTCTGGAATAGCTTCCCATGTTTCTGAACACCTGAAGATTTAAACAACAAATTTAAATTTAGAAATATTTCCTACTCACAACACAACAAATATTGTGGAAAAAAGATCCAGTCATTAATTATTGAAAGTCAGAGGTCGAAGAAAGTTTGGGAATTATTGTTTGCCACACTTGATGCAGTTCCACCTTGCACCTGATGCATACCTCCACTTTCCATATATCCATAAGCATGCTGGAGTGGGACAGACATGTAACCATACGGCTGGTAGCTTCCTTGAGTAGAACACTGAACAGATTGGGCTGGTGGCTGTGATGACATGATCATTTGCATGAGTTGAAGCTCGTGTCTTCTAGCCTTCTCGTTCTCTTCGCGATAAAACTCAAGGAGATCTTTGGTTGGGTCTCTTTCTAACAACTTCTCCATGCATTCAACAGCACTTGAGGCAACTTCTTTCCTTTTTTTCCCTCGGTTTTTGACTGGTACAAAAAGCTTCCTACCATCTGACGATCTGTTACCTGTACTCTCATCGCTGTCCTGTACACTTGCTGGACTTGCCCTTGATTCTTCATTTACATTTTCACTACTCCCATCAGTTGGTTCAACTGCTCTTTCAGGCTGACAGGAATCTCGACTTTTCACGAGAGCAAACAGCATGGGGAACCATGGCCCATAATTCTTTTCTTCTTGGAAGCGATTAACACCTGTCACGGTTTTCACAGTGAGAGCCACTTTTTTGCATTCGCTTATCAGCTTTTTTAACTTGTTTCTCACTTGCTCCACAGTGAACCGAACCTCATGACCACGTGCTTCGAACCATTCCTGCATATCTTTGAGCAACTTGCTATACACCTCATTGTTTCTTGAGTTTTTTGAATTCGTGAAGATAATTCTTTGTTTGTAATAATCGCTATTACAAACAATATCCACCATATCTGTAATGTCGTCTTCCTTCCAACTCGATTTTCTTCCAACTTTCTTCTTCTTTGCCCGATTGCTCCCAGAATTCGTAGACTTGCAGATTTCAGATTCAGCGTCGCTAGCTGCTTCTTGGCCATTTTCCCTTCCACATCCATAGCCAGCTAATGGAATGTTTTCATCAAAGGGTTCGTCTTCGTTCCATGATTCATCACCAGCTTGCTCTTCGGCGGGTGAAATTTCGTTCACATGAACAAGTCTTCTTCGCCAAGCCGCCATGTTGTTACTTTAACACTCAATGCGCATAATCCGTAAAGGAGAATTCTCCTCGTGGTCTCCTCGTAACTCCTCGCGCGAACAAAACTCTGCCAAAATACATTAATATAATTTATGAATTTTGTTTGGCACGGCAGAGGCACGACGTTTGAATCGCTGCCGTGCCAGAGTCGTGTAGCACGACAGAGGATGTCGAACTTAATTGCTTTGCCGAACTTAATTCAAAAGTTTGATTCAGACGCCGTGCTTCTGCCGTGCTTTTGTCGAACTTAATTCCTGAATTTAGTTTGGCACGGCAGAAGCACGACGTCTGAACTGGGCCTAAGCCAAGCTGGCGTGTTTCAATGAAGTACATCAAAAGGTAAATGATCTCATTTTCAGAGATAAAGTGGAATAAATAAAGTACGATCTGTCACATCACGAGCTATAGTACGTCTGTGATTTCTAATTTTAGAGTGATTCCTATTCGCTGGCTTTTGACAGTCGACTCTGAAATGGCTTCTTTCCTTTTCTGTTCGCTTGCTCAGTGAGGATTTGCTTGTTTTCTTTTCAAACTCTTGCCATTCAAGAAAAAATAATTGCCTAACTGGTGAATTCAACAGTAGATATCACACTCATCCCTTCGTGATTCATGTGATCAGTCGGTTTTTCAGGTGAAATTAACCGTGGAATTCACTAGTTAGGCAGCAAAGAAAATGACATAATTAAGCAATTTCCGGGAAAACCAAAAGGCGGACAGTTCCAAAGCCTTTTATTTTCACTAATCCTACAGCCAGTAAGAATAAACAAGCCGGGAGCTCTGCTTTTAGGCTTGGCTAAATCTATATATTATGCAGCATGGGAGTTTTCGGCTTAACAAGGTGAGCGATAGTGCTCTATGTGTGCGTGACATATTTGTTTTGCTAATGAAAGTCAGTGTGACATAATGATGTTTCATTCCTCTATTTATATCTCATTTATATTCATTAGACTTCGGGCATGCGATATTAGTGTGCGTTCATTTATTTAAGGTTGTCAGTTTGACGAACTTTGGTTGGAGTCGCCCTACCCTCCCACCTTTCCTGCTTTCTCTTTTGGCACCGCCGTGTCTTCTCCAGCGAGCTTACGGAGTTTAAGATCTGCGACGCGACGTTAACGAAAACGTCATTTGAAATTGCAACTTCAGGTTAATTAATCTTTTCCGTCATTATGTCGGCTTGTCTAACGTCTAAAAAACCAGTGTAACTTTCCAGGAACTGAATTAGGAGGTGCGGTGTTGAAGCTACGACAGACAATTCAAATTCGATGCCTTGTGTTCAGGTTCTCTGAAAAACTTGAGAATTGGTAATTTCACGTTGTAGATTTGCAGAAAACGTAAAAGAAATGTACAAAAATGAAAAATGCACGTGCAGAGCGTTTAAAGCTATTGTTTTTGCTCATTAAATATGCATAATGTGTGACGTTTTCGTTGCCGTCGCGTTGTAGATCGTAAACTCCCTCTTGCTCGTCTGGGCCCGGTTGTTCAAAAGCCGATTATTTTAATCCAGGGTTAGCGTGAACTTTGTTTCATGTTTTCCATTTTTTGGTGAAAGTTTCTTTTGCCTTTTTTTGTTTTTCAATATTCCAAGGTAAAGTTTTGCCAAATATCAGCGTTGAACAGCATTTTGGAGTAGAGAAATAATCTCCTTGTTTAATTTTTAATCTTGGATTAGCGTTAATCAGGTTTTGAACAACCGGGCCCTGGAGTGACCTTCCCATAACGTAATGCTAATGAGTATACAAGAAGGATAATGAACCCTTTTCGACGCATGACTTATAGTGCAACTGTGATAAAAAAATCACCTATCTTTTTTCCTTCAGACTTCGAGAGTTTGTTTGCTTCACACTCGACTGGTGAAATTTTTTATCCAAAGGCTCTTTACTTTGACTGTAAGTTTGGATTGCACGGTGCGCCATTACTCACGTTCAGAAAATTAATGACCAATTGGACCTCAAAGGTTTTGGATCCAGGAAAAAGTGATGTCATGTAGGCGCTAGCTTCTGAAAAGAGTCTGAAAAGTGTCTGAAAGCTCAAATGCGTCGCGTACACACGCATTGAATTCTTAAACCAGATAGCCTATCCTCGATCCAGCTCTCTCAAGATTTTAAAATTAGCAATGGCAGACCATCAAATAGAAAAATTCCAGTTAAAATAAACTGGTGTCTTTTTGAAATCAAGGTTTCAAACTTGGGTCTCCTGGGCCGTTTTCTATTGGAAACAACGGTTTTAGATTGGTTGGGTTTTTTCGTGTCCTATTGGGAAAAAAACTGCTTTCTGTTGGCTTGGTTGGTTTGGGTGGTCAAACTAGGTTGGTTTACGTGGGCTCCAGCCATGTTGTTTCCTTCAACTTGTCAACGCGGAGAGGTCTGGTAATGACTATTCCCAGGAATTGCAGCGTTTCAAAAGAAAACGATTGAAAAGGTGTTCTATTGGGAAGCCTAAACCGGTTGCGATTGAAACGGTTGATCTCAGTAGAATACGACCTTAGTGTTTAGTTAAGTAAACATAGATTTCAAATACAAAGAAAAAGAAGAATTGATTCCTTGGTCATTGTAGCACTTTAATGTCTTCTTGTTTTGTAGGCGAAGATATTTTTAAGCAAGGGTGTGAAATTATTGGACACCAGAACTTCTATTCCTGCCTATCACACTGTTTGTCCACCACCAGAGAAATCGTTTGAAATGCGTACTCACTTGTTTACGACCATGGCTGCTGTAAGGAGTTACTGGAGGGATCTGAACTGCGTCTGTCTCAATACCCCACTGGGTATGTGGAATGCACTCTTTGTGTGTTAATTTCTGGTCATAGGGTCGAAGAGTCAGTTTTTTAACTCCCTTTGAGTAGAGCGATTTTCAAATGCGTGTTGTAAACCAAAACCAAAGTAATTACTTTGGCCAATCAAAAGGACGGAGACAATCCAGTAAACCAATCAAAGCTCAAAGTAATTACACGTAGCCTACACAAAGCCCAAGAAAATGTGCACGAGCACATTGGTTGAAAAAGTGGCGCGAGAACTTTGAAGCAATCACTTTCAATTGAAAATCGCTCTATTTATGATAAAAAAGTAATAAGGGGGTTCACCGCGCTCGTATCGTTCTGGTACGGCGCTGACGAATACAGCTATAAAAGCCGCTTCGACAATTGCCGTGCATTCCCAAATGCAGGACAAATGTAGCTCGATTTTATAAATGCAATCCCTGATATAACGCAGAGCCTGGTGTCATTCTATGGTTAATTCACATAGGAACCTGACAAATGTATTTGAATGCCTTTGTGAGTACTTAACACTCCAAAATGGATTTAACTTGATTGTTGGCTGTGCGACCCGTAATGGCTCCTTCCGTTCAGTTTTATGAAATTGTCAAAAAACTAGGCATAGTTTTTTGCTGATATTTTTACTGCTCTATGAAGATACTGTTCTCAGCAAAAATATGTAACAATAATGTGGGGGCCACCGCACTCGTTCAGGAGAAAATAGCCATTCCTGAAATTGACGAATTAAGTTTGCAGGGGAGCTAATGCGCGAGCCGATGACGCAAGAAATTATCAGCAGTTTTATTGGTGCAATACAGAAACAGTGACTCACCTTAAACGGTTTTCTGGAGGGTCACTTGAAGCTAAGGACAACTAGAGTAGTAATTCAGTTATTTATACTGACGTATGACAACAACATCATAATTATTACAATTAAAGAACTTAAAAGTACTTGTTACCCACAATTAGTTGATCTTTTGGAATTGAATAAGACGTAAGAGTAAGATAGAAATAACCACTGATCGAAAGTTGAACTTACAGTTGGGATGTTTCTGAAAGGCGCTGTAACAACTATAGGTAAGTGAAAGGGTCATAATTTTTAAGGTCTCAGAGTGAAAACCCCTTTTATAAAAGCAACTAACGAGCTCATAAAATAATGAACTTTTAGCAGCCATTGGAAAATCAAGTATGAAAGGGTTTCAGTATGACCTTTACCTAGAAAGCTTTGTCGGGAATGTTCTTAGTAACGGTGCGTACTATTGTTATTGCGCATAAGTTCAGCGCATCGCGATATCTGATATCTCTAATACAGATATCTCACATTGGCAGAAAATGTACCTTTTCAGGGTTGGTACGAACCGATGAAGCTTTGGAAAGTAATGTTAAAAACAGGAGACTACTTCAGTTTGGTAAGGAAGAAATAGACGAAGGCCGTGTTGAATTGCCACCTGGGGACAATCTTGGAGCCGGAGGACTGGACCGATGTTTGTTCAGTCACTTGCAAAAGAACTGGACGCGGTTGCTTACAAAATCTAACGTTGGAATTGTTCAAAGGAAAAGGTCAGTTGTAATGGGCAATTTCCGAGTTGCTATTTGTCTCTGTTTCGAACTGAGTCTTGGTTCTCAACTGTTGTAAGGGAAATGAGTTTGATTTGAATGAGAATGCGCAACTCATTGCCATTTGACTGGTTGTGCAGCAGGACTCGCTTTGAAACTGAGGCATGCAGCAACTCGGAAATGGGCTAATCCTTTAAAGTTACTTTTGTTACTAAGGGTGCCTTAAACTGGGCTCATTCTGTGCACTGGCCTATTAGCATTTTTTTAGCAAATAAGAGTTTTTAGTTTCTACCTCATTAGCGCATACCAATCATTTAAATCAATCAGCTTACAAACAGCACTGAGTATTGAAAGTGCATTTCATAATAAGTTAGGACTTGGTATTCCTTGAGGACTATATCCCCATTTCGCTGATGCTAAAATACCCCTCACAACTGTGATGATCATCTCAAGGCTTGAGACATAAATGGGAGAAACACTAATGTAATTTGTTAATAGTTAATACGGTTTCATCTTAAAATTGTTTGCAGAAAGTCACCAATACCAACTGTAGCAGTCGAGGAAGAAGCTGTGAGTTCTGGCAGTGATCAAGTCCCACAAAAAAGCCAAAAAAAGATTCGGACGTTAGGAACAGCGGAGACCAAAAAGCTGGCCAAGAAAGGAAAAGGACCAAAAAAGATGCGCAAGCGGAAAGCAGAAGGTAAGAACAGAACTAATTTTACTGACCTTTAGTATAATATTCAGGTGATTATGGACATTTTCTTGTTCTTATTTGTTGAGGATTTAATCATATGTCTCTATAATCACCCCTCATGGACAGAGTGATTGTAGCATGAAAGATAAATTTTAAAATGACTGCTCCCCTATTTTGTTACAGAGGAAGAGATGTTAAAGGGGCTAGGTCACGCAATTTTAGGCAATTTCAGCACTGATCGAATGGTCATAGAATTAACTAAAATATCAAAATAACTGTTCAAAACTGTAGAAGAACTCTAACAAAACACAGGGAAGCCAAGAAGGGACATGGATAGACAAAACTGGAGAGGATTGAAATGGATTGAATTTGGGTAAATTTGAAAAACGTCGGCCCACCTTTTTTCAAATTTATATCAGTCTATATTAAAATGTCATTTACACAGCTGGAAAATCATTCTCAGTTGTTATGTGGCCGTGAGTTTGCAAATGAAAGACTCTTGCTCTGCCAATTTGACGTTTAGAGCTCATAATTAACAAAATTAAACGAATATACCTAAAATAGCGTGACCTAGCCCCTTTAAACACCGTGAAAGATAATTGAATTCCCAACAGCACAAAAGATGCTACTATGTTGAGCATGACATGCACTCTTCAGAGGTAAGAGACCAACAGGTGATTGCTAATCTCCGTGCGAGAAATCAAAACCAAAAAAAAAAAATCTTCATAATGCTTTCTTTATACGGTTTCCACAAGAACAAAGCAACTTTATGGTAGAATTCGAAGACAGAGAATTACATAGTAAACATTTTTTTTCTCCTTGAGCAGAAAAGACAACAGTTTTACAAAACATGGATACTGTCGTTTTAAGCACTTTCCACCCCTCAAAAGAAAAAAAAAAATCATTTGTGATAACTATATTGTTAAAACATTGTACTACAACTTAGTTATTCCATGCTTCGATTGTTATCTGCGAATGAAAGCTACATGCACTATAGTCCTGTAGGGCAACATTGGTTGGATGATTAACACGTTTTGTGTAATTCATTATAGAGTCGCCAGTATCTCAGGCGGTGAAGAAAAGGCGAACTGATTCAAGTGAAAAAGCGAAAAGTCCCAAGCACAGAAAGGATCCAAACGGGCCTTTATCAAAAGATGGACACTCGCGTATGTCAGACTCTTTCATGTGTTGAATTCCGTTTAGAAGAGCTTAGTTTTTCTTGTGCACTAAAGAATTATTATTCCATTGTTAACCGTAAAGGTAAAAAAAAAAAAAAAACTTGTTTCGTCAAATTAATAAGCACAAGGAGTTATTAGACGGGAAAGTATCAGAGGTTCAAAAGTTGAAAAACAAAATCCTCTTCTCTTGTTTCAACTCGTCTCCCAAATCAGTCACTAGTTGACGCCAGTGCTGGTGTATCAACGAAGGTTTGCAGGTTTTTTAAGTATCCTGGGTACGCATAGTTCTTAGAAAATCTTGTAAAGTCGTGCCCATGCATTTTTTTCTCAGTATTCAAAATGTAGGGGAGGATGGGGGAATTAAGCAAACAATTGCGAAGTTTTTTCGAGCAAATAATGAATGAATGATACCCACCCCGAGGGAGCTTGACACATGGCTTGATTGTCCTTCTTTCTTTTGTAAAACTAAATTACTGTTGCTAAAAGTAGGGTAAGTTCCATGAACTAAATCGAATTTGTGATTTTCATTCTCCAGTCGCATTTGATGAAGAAGACAGGAATATTTTAGCCAGGAAGGCAAATGAAAGGATCACCTTTTCAGCTGAAGAGGACAGTTGGGTAACTGTGTACATTGTGATTTGAAATTTATGCTGTAGTACTACACAGTCAACATTTCTATTGGAGGGTTAAAGGGATGGAATATCTCACAAGCAGTAAGAAAAATATCCACGCTAACTTTTTTGCAAAATGGTAATTTGTCTTTCAAGATGATAGATGCGACTTGTCTGCCCACAGTGTGTTATTATTCTGTAATCAATGTTACAATTGTCCTTGTGGTGTCAAATTGAAATAAGGTAAAATCTAGTCGCATAGTTCTTACACGTTGACGATTTGTTCATAAATACCAGAAACCTGTCTTACTACATACTGTAGTTTGAGAACAGTTAAGGAAAAAGAAAAAGATTTTGTTCTCTAAAATCATTAGAACTTTAATGAAGAATGTGTCCACATCTTAACTGAGCTGCTATACTTAATCAAGTCTAAAGATTGAAGAAACTTACATGTATATAGCAAAAGAAGATTGGGTCCTTTGGTTAGTGCGCTTAGGGATAGTGCCTTCGAATTCAAAGATATTTTTGCCCCAGTGTATGATTATGCAGAAAATGCAGATTTTAACAAGTGTTGTTGAAATCCAAAAAGTCAATTGTGTGTAACCACGCATATTTTTAAAGATATTTCATGAATATGTGTAAAAAGCTTTAAAATGCAAAGCAATGTGTGGCGTTCTTTCTCAAATTGAAGCTTAATTATCTCTAAGAAATGCATGGTTATCCCCAATTTTCTTTTTGGATTTCAAGAGTACGTACTAAGATCTACTTTCTGCAGATAGTTTTAAACTGCACAAAACTATCCCCGTATTAGTAAGCGTCACCAATAGAAAACCCGAGTATCTCGAGATGCGCAGAACGTATGCGCAATAACAATAGTAGGCACCGTCCTTTATTGCCTTGAGATCTGGAGATATCTGGTTCAAGATCTCTCTTGGCTACACCTGTAAATTATGGCGTGTTTGTAGTGTCAAAATTCAAGCATGCAATTCAAACCTTCAGTTTGGAAATTCAAACCCTCAGTTCGGCAATTCAAACAATCAGTTCGGCAATTCCAACCTTCAGTTTGCAAATTCAAACCTTCAGTTCGGCAATTCAAACATTCAGTTCATGCAATTCCAACCTTCAGTCTGGAAATTCAAACGCTCATTTCGGTAATTGCAACCTCCAGTTCTTCAAGTCAAACCTTCACAATTCAAACATTCATGCCATTCAAACTTTCAATTCGACAATTCAATATTCAATTGAATTGAAGGTTTGAATTACCGAAATGAATGTTTGAATTGTTGAATTTCCAAACTGAAGGTTTGAATAGAGCAATTGAATGTTTGAATTGCCGAATACATGACTGTTTGAATTTTGAAACTAAAAATGCGCCATAACCCTGTGAAAACAGTTACTGCAAAAGCAACTTCTAATAATAATATCAAGTAAGATTCGTTTGTTTGTTTGTTTGTTTTGCAGTTGCTGCTCTTCCAGAGTGCACTGGTTATCATGAAGTACGAAACTCCCTTGCGTTACCCGTTTATCTGTATGAGAAACATATTACACAAAGCTTGTGCTGTAAGTTTATCCCAGATCTTAATCTCTCATTTAGTTTGTTGTTGCCATAGCAACATCATGTGTCTATCTATGACATGTGCATGCATGCGTGAATATACTCACTTGTACATATACCTAAAATGTTAGAGGGAATTGTTTTCTCTTCTCAATGATATATCAAATGCAGAAATCGTTTTCATCCAGACTTGGCCATAAACAATGGTCTGGCTTAGATAAATTAGTGGAGAAGAGGAGCAGAGGTTGTCAATTTGCAGTCCCACCAATTACATGCAGCAGAGCTCTTTAAGCCTGACATTGAAAAAGATGGTTGTTACTTTAATTGTTTTTTGGTGGGGTTGGAACCGATCAACTTTTAAGAGTGCTTAAATCTGCGTACCTCGTCTAGATGGAAACTCAAAATTGTTATGTTAAAAGAAAAGAAACTTGTAAAGGTATGAGGTAATTGGTTTCTACCTAAATCGAGAAAAAGAAAGAACAAAGAATATGCTACAGAGAAATTTCTTCAGTTAGACATAGCACCGTTGCTACAGTACCAAATATCTCTATCGGCTGTTCAGGTATGTCTTTCTTGTGTAAAGTCTCTTCATATGCAAATTCTCAATGGGTTTACCTTGAACTCCCAAAATGGCCAGCTCCCAATAGACCATACTCGTATTCTCACTATTGGACTGGAACTAGCTTGCAATGGAGGCTAATACAGGGGAATGTATTGAAAAGTATTTGCGTTTGAAAAGGTCCCCCGCAAAAGCCTCCATTTGCACGCTAGTTCCAGTTCAATAGTGAAAATACGAATATGGTCTATTACCTTGATAGCTCGATTAGTAGAGCACTACACTGGTTTTGTAGAGGTCATAGGCTCAAGTGCCATTTAAGAATAATCTTTCAGGCTCTCCTTTCATTGGTCAAATTAAAGTGATTCCCTGGTTTTGCATTGCACAAAACCTACTGTACTGTTCTTGCGTCATTGGCACGCGCATTAGCTCGCGCACATCGATAAAATGGCGGATTTTTATTTACGCCAAACTTAATTCGTCAAGGAATGACTGTTACGGACCTTTGGATTCTAGGACGAGGTCGAGAACGAGTACGAGTACGAGTAGAGACTGCCCGTTTTTAGCGAAGATACTTTGAAATTTTATAACCCGTACGATTAATTGCACCCTTTATACACAGAATATTTTGCTCAGCTATTCCTATTGCTGGTAACTGAGCCTTTTTGCTGATCGAAAAATGCCAAAACTGCTACCGTGTTTTTGACTTGTTTTGAAGGTGGTAAAAAAATCTGCAGAAATCTTTGGCCAGTTTTTTGCCAGTTTCATAAAATTGTACGAGTCGGACAGCCCACACTCAAGTTAAATCCATTTTGGAGTGTTAAGTACTCACAAAGACATTCAAATACATTTTTCTGTTACGTAGGTGAATTAACCATAGAATGACACCTGGCTCCGCATTATATCATTGATTACATTTGTACTAGTTTACCAAAATAGTAGAAATGCTGCCGAGGGAAAGGGAAATAAAAGTTCAATTATGCCTGTGGTAATTTAATGATGGTTCGTGCATGGGTTTTAATACATCCTGAGCAGGGACGGTACAAAACGTGGACCCCCAAACTGGACCTCCTTCTGGACGCCACTCGACAGAAGAAAGAAAACAATACATAATTTTCACAGTGGTGTCATCAAATTCGAAAATCGAACTGAGTCGCAGGGTCTTATGAATTTTTGCCTTAAGGAGGTTGAAGATGACGTAGAAATATTTTTTCAAGTTTCCATTTCCGTGACGTCTTTCATTGCACAAATTCCCAAATTGTCACCTTGTGTGACACCATGACACAAAGCTTTTGGTTGTGTGCAAACGGACGCAACAACTGCCAACACAATCCAACATCTGCAGAATCAACAACTCCCAACAATGTTGGGAGTTGTTGCGTCGGTTTGCACACAACTGCCAACACCGTCCAATATCTGCAGAACCAACAATGTTGAGAGTTGTTGTGTCCATTTGCACACAACGGCCAACACCATCCAACATCTGCAGAACCAACAACTCCCAACAATGTTCGGAGTTGTGGCGTCAGTTTGCACACAACTGCTAACACCATCTAACACCTGCAGAACCAAGAATGTTAAGAGTTGTTGTGTCCATTTGCACACAACTGCCAACACCATCCAACATCTGCAGAATCAACAACTCCCAACAATGTTGGGAATTGTTGCGTCAGTTTGCACACAACTGCTAACACCATCCAACACCTGCAGAACCAAGAATGTTGGGTGTTGTTGTGTCCATTTGCACACAACTTCCAACACCATCCAACACTTGCAGAACCAACAACTCCCAACAATGTTGGGAATTGTTGCGTCCATTTGCACACAACTGCCAACACCATCCAATGCAGAACCAACAACTCCCAACAATGTTGCGTCGGTTTGCACACAACTGGCTATTTAAGCCACTTTTACAATAACCGCGCATCCCCAATTTTGATTTTTCCTGACGCAAGTGCATTACACGTCCTTACATTGTTGGGAGTTATTTTTACGACGAAAGTTAATATATTAATTATGCCATATATATTTGAACTGCAGAGAGCTTGGCTTTCCTTTCGTTGCTGCTTTCAGCGGCTACCAATAACACGCGACCTATCGCCTTCAAAAGAGTCTGATAAAGTTGCGTTTCGGTGGACGTCAATTTCCAAGGCAACTAGGCAAGAAACTGAGAATTTTACTTAGTTGAAAGAATTCTAAAGTTGTTTAAATTAAGTTCCATGGAAAATCATACAAAAAGAAAACGATGTTTTTAAATGTAAAAAAATTAAATTTCACTATACGTGCTAATTTGCTGACTTACACGCATCGTTGATTTTGCAAATCATCACGGGCAAAAATTTGATATTTTTCATTTAAAAATAACATACAATACACCCTTTCTTTTCAGTAGTGTAGCAGCTCTCCTAAACTGGCCTGGAAATCAACTTTAATATCAGCAGATAAAACTTTCAATTTCTTGGTTCTGCTGCTTTGAAATGAGGTCAGAATTAAAAATAATTTTAACGGCTTTTTATTTGATTGACGTCCACCAAAACGCAACTTTACCCGACTCTTTTGAATGCGATAGGTCGCGTGTTATTGGTGACCGCTGTCCGTAATGTTAACTAATAAATATGGCTTTCATATATAAACTTTCGTCATATCTACATCCTTTACGGGCTCAATATGAACTCACATAATGACCAGCTCTCAGATGGGTTGATAGCTCAACTGGCAGAGCACTGCACCGGTATCGCAGAGGTCTGGGTTCGAATCCCTTTCCAGCCTGAATTTTTCGTACTTTCCTTTCTTTACCGCTTAAGTAACTTTAATTGATAACTGCAATGATCAGCATTAACTTTTTTCTTTTTATAGAGTGTTTTCACTCACGTGATCACTAACCTTGTTCTTCCACCAAAACAAACGGAAACGTTTGAATGATAATAGAGTTCGATTCCCGAAAGATTTGTTGGGTACACCAACATGGCTGTCGTGACGTCACGTGAAAACACTCTATAATACAATACCAAGTAAGAGCAGGTCACGTGAGCTGCCACAATATGGGATGTCTGTATGATGTAATCCCAATAGGTAACTGGAGTGATGAAAACTAGTTTATGGATATTTAAAAGCACTATGCAACTCTTTATATTTTCAGACAAGTTTTGACAAAACCGGTCCAAGTATTAAACGTCGGATTCAAAAGCTGATGCGGAACACACACTCGCAAATGACTATAAAGATCTGTATCGCAGAGTGTGCACAGGACGAGGTTTGTTATTCTTGTTGTTGTTGTTGTCTTTGTCTTTGGAGGATAAACTAAATTTTAATTTGAGGTGGTGGCATGCTGAGCTCTTAAGCAAACAAGACCATTCCAGCGAGATGAACTATTTTGCTGTGTTTTGAAAACTCAAAATTGGCCTTTTTCTCTCTTCATACTTGGTACAGAGGCAATGTATCTAGGAAGGGTTTTGTTTACAATAGGGACATTAAAATCTACCACCGCGACATCGATAAAAAGGTCACCTCAAAATATAACTTTGAGCTGTCGTACCGTATCAATTACTCCATCTCGTTCACATCCTACAATGTGGGCGAACTATCCTAAAAATAAATTTGCACAGGCGGTTTCAGAGGAAAAATGTAGAGAGAAAGGTTTATTTGTACGCTCACGTTTTCGTTAAAACCTCAAATGTGGTGATTTCATGCCGTTGTTATGCAGAATATGTGCTAAAATGCATGTCACACGAGCAGCACCATTGTTTTTCCTCTTTAACCGATGATATTCTTGTTTTTGGTATTCTCGTTGACGATCGCATCGTAGATCTTAAAGTCCCTAATGACAATGAAATGCATGACGTCCCATCTCATTGTAAGAAAAAGGGAGCTTGTACTGTAAACCACGATGGCTACGTGACACAAGACCTCACAATCTCATGGCTTTATTTTTACTTTACGTTAACACCTAATCCCTAATCCCAATCGATCCCTAATCCCTATTCCATAGATCAGACCACAACACCGGGAACTCCATGCCCTACTCTTCTCGAATAGTGTGTGGGTTCTTCAACGTCCCACAGGTTTTTTTAATATATACCCAAGGGTTGTGAGACAGCACCTCCGGCTTATAGTCCTTATCCGAGAAGACTTGAAAGTCTAACCATTTGCAGATGTCGTTACAAAGGCAGCACTTTGTCCTCAGTTATTTAAAGACCCTATGTGTTGGTCCGGCCGGAGTTGAACTCACGACCTCCCGCGTGACAGCCCGGTGCTCAACCAAGTGATCCACCGGTGCGCGGTACATTTCGCTATCTTGAATAAGTATTTCACGATCGTTTCATTGTACAATATGGGAGAGATATCCTATAACTGAATTGATACGAACAGATTGGAGTAAAGAGAGAGAATGAAAGATTGACTGTTGTATGTCCTCGTTGTTATCAGAACCTTAAATTAGGTCATTTCTAGTTGTTGTTTTGGCGAAATATCGGAATACTGGAAAGAAATGTACAAGAAAGTGTTCCGCACGTGCAGCACAATCATTTTTCTTCTTTTAACCAATGATCCAACTGCTTTTTGGCGTTGTCGTTGCTGTAGATGTCGTTGTTGGAAATGTCCGCTTTGTAAACGGTCGTTGCTATTTGGACGACACTTAAAACAATTTTCACTGTTAACTTTGTCGTTTGCAAGAACTTTATGAAAAAGTTGGGTGAACGACAGTGAAAATTAAATGGCTGAGATATGGTCACGTGATACTGGTCAGCGGATACCTCATTTTAACAGATGTTGGTTGACCATAACATGGATGTCCAATATCAAAGATGTACGCTGTAAAAGGCTGTCATGTTGGACGTATTGATTATTATTATCATCATCATTATCATTATTATTGTTGTGAGACGTCGTCGTATGTGCCCACGAGCAATACCGCTAGCCACAATTACCATGAGAAAAGCAACTCATGGGTTCCTACCTGATCCTATAAGTGTGGTGCCACTGGAGCTGCGCTATAAGGTATTCAGACACATAACGGTGGCTAATGCGATTTAGTTTCTAAGGAAACTGGTGCGTCGTCTGTGGCAAATTGAAATTCAGAAATGGATTTGGGTTGGCATTGTAAATTGACCAACGTAGAGAAATTTGAAAGCTGACGCTTTGACCTTTGGCCCCCTCGTCAGAGCCTACTGCCTATTGCAGTTCAAATCAACTCGGCTGAGTGATCCTAACAAGATAGCTTAAGGTGTCTATAATCCCCAAAACGTTTTTGCCCAGATGAAACGTTGTGTCATACTGAGAAAAATGGCACCAAAAACATTGTTTTTTGGTCAAAACTGGAATTTTCTTTGAAATTTTAAAATATGGTTTTTCTGCTCCACGACCGGGTTAAGGGAAGATTGGTACTAGTGACGTAAAACCCAGAAATTTAGCAACAGGGCAAACTGAACAAAGCAAAGGGAGAGGGCAGACGACAACAAAAGCGAAAGAGTAGTACATTGTATTTGAAAACAGCTGTTATTCGCGGCCGACATTTATAGGGAGCAGTGACATATAATTAAATGGCCTAGCCATAGAACGACTTCGCTCTCGTATCCAGTTCAGATTCTGAGGTCTCCGAAATAAAGCAGTCGAAGTCTCACCAAAACTTGAGCGATCAATCCTCAGATGTGGAAGCTGAACGTATAAGGATGCCGACGAGCCGCAAGCAGACGCAGAATGTCTAGCGTTGTTTTGTGTTATGAGCAAGAAAGAGGGACAGGGGAAGAAATACAGAAAACACCCCATAAGCGCTTTAATGGAACAGTTTCGAACGTTGCTACAGCCAAAGACAATACATTTCTCAGGCATTTTTTCAGCAAGTCACAAATCAGAACGATTAAAGTCCGGGTTTTACGTTACAACTGAATTACAGTCGACCCATGCCCTTTCGGCGAATTCTGCAGCTTGGCAATGGGTTTTCAAACCTTGATTTTTCGCCACTGAAAATTCATAGAAAATTCTGGTTTTGCCATATTTCACGCCATGCAAATATACACTTGGGATTATAGTCACTTGAAAGGGACGATTTCATGTCTCTGCGCATGGGCAAACGGTCGCATCAGCCCATTTAATTCCATTGTTATGGAAACAATCGAAAGCGCAGCTGCAGGAAATGGAAACAATACCATAGAAGTGGAATTGCTGATTGCAATCATTTCCTTTGTGTTATGAACCTACTGCTTGCAAAGAGATGACTCGTGCGTTATGACATCGCGTGCATAGAATCAAATCTTCGGCCCGTACAATAAATTCGATGGTCAAAACTAAATTTGATATTTTTTGTGTAAAGCCACACTAACTTCCACCAAATTTGGGCCTCAGTTATTCCGTGTATTCGTTTTAACACTCTCTGTGATCAATGATCATCATCTGGTCCAGTAAGAAACCGTAAAAACTACTACTGCTAGCGCCAAAGCTTGGGCATGCGTAAACCCGTGAAACTTTCCTTTAAAGGGCGGTGCCTACTAATTTGCTGGCATTTTTGGGTGGTTTACTGAATATACGGGAAAAGCAGATCTTAAAAAATGTTATTGAAATTCAAAAAGCTTTAAAATACAAAGTAATGTATGGCGTTCTTTTCCAAATTGAAGGTTAATTATCTCTGAAAAATGCGTGGTTACCCCCAATTTTCTTTTCGGATACCAAGATCAGTTGCTAAGTTCTGCTTTCTCCGCATAGTTTTGAACCGCACAAGAATATCCCTGTATTAATAAGCACCACCCGTGGAAATCCGAGTATCTTAAGATGTGCAGAACGTATGCGCAATAACAATAGTAGGCACTGTCCTTAAGTTATTTTTCTGTGGAAAAAATCATTCCTCTATCTATCGGCACCTCTTCTTCCCAGGTTGCTTCTTCCCAAAACTTGCTTGTTAATTAACATTTATTTTACGGATGTTTAGTCATTCCAGGGATTCGGTGATCCACAAGCCGAATTTGAAGTGACATTTAAGGAAGTTGTGAAAAGATTGAGGCAAAAGTTTAGGTAGGAAGTAAAGATATTTTTGTACTCTAATGTAACGGTTTCAAAATCTCTGTGCAACAAAATAGAACGGATCAGTAAAGTAAATGATTAAGCCGTTTGCCGCTTGTCTCGTAAATAATTGACATCAGCAATGTAGTACTGATGGCAATTTCCCTAAATTCGAACACTTGAACTTCTCAAACTAGTTTGTAACCTTTGATCATAGTTGTTTCATATGAGAACTTTCTGCATTTTGGTAAGAAGGGTGTTAAACTTTGCCCCAAGTGGGTTATTCGCTATTTTCGCAAATCCCATAATACAGCTTATTTTGGGGGTTCTTTGCGTTAAAACAATGGGTATCCAGTTCACTGAAGCATGATACAGTCCCGAGAGTCAATAACTTGTATTGTTTTTGTGTAAAGAACCCTCCAAAACTTATTGCATTATGGGAAGGGGAAAATAGTCTATTCAGGCAGGAGCCCATCTGGAGCGTGCAACTTCCATACAGCGTCTGTGAAACGGCGTTTTCACAAGTAGGTTTATTTTTAGACCAACCCTTCCCGCGAATTATGTCAAAAAACAAAGGCAGTTTCGGTTCGGTGACCCTATGATGTCAGCTTAATTTCTTGTAATTGGTCATCGGGCTCCTGTGGGAGTCTCATTCGCGGGAAATTCAATCTAAAAATAAATCGGTCTGTGAAAACGCCGTTACACGAACACAGTAGAGTTGTAGGCTCCGGGTCATGGGTTCCTGATTCAGGTCATTCTTCCATTTGGCTTAATTATTTCTTAATTTGAATAATGAATTCCCCATATGAATACTCAGTAAAGTGCAGCTAAAGTCAAATATTTTCCGTCTACAATCTTACCTCAAAATTTCCCTTTTTCACTGTCGGGCAAGATGCGGCAAGGTATCAAAACTAGCAGTAATTTGGACCTACGACCGTGATGTGAGAGGCATGGGTCTATTCTCGATTTTTACGTCACAAACTGCTTTGCACTGCAAAATTTCTTTGAAAAAAGAAATTCAAAGCAGTTTGTGATGTAAAACCAAGAGTAGACCCATGCATGCCTCTCATATCACGGTCGTGGGTCCAAATTACTACTATTTCTGCCAAGTTTACGAGGCTTGCATGGCGCAGAAAAAGCTAAATTCATGGTGACAATGGTGACATATGGGGTGATTTATATTGGGAATGAAAAATATTTGTGTGTAGGTCCACTTTAAAGGCCCACCTTCAACAGACGGGCTTTTCAACCGAGTGTTCTTGTAATGGAAATTCGCATAAAGTCAGTAAAGTAAAGTCAATTTATTTAACGTCGGTAGTTTCTTCAGTTATGAAACTGGTATCAATGGAAGCTGACAGTGCGCCTTTTACTCCCCTCTCTCTGTCAGTGCTCCGTTTCACGGATATTTAAAGCTATAGCTACACAGATCAGAGGAAAGTGGAAACAGACGTTGAAGTCACAGAGGATCGAACTGGGGACCCCTTGCTCCGAAAGCCGCGCACTAGCCAACTGAGCTACGCCTGTAAATTTTGGTTTTTGAAGAGAGGGGAAAACCGGAGTAGCCGGGGAAAAACCTCTCGGGGCAGGGCAGAGAACTAACAAACTCAACCCACGTATGGCGTAGAATCCGGGTATCGATCCTGGGCCACATTGGTGGAAGGCGAGTGCTCTCACCACTGTGCCATCCCTGCTCCCCATTGCTTGTCGTAGCGATCTGATTGGATGGATTTCAGCTTTGACGGTATTTTCATATATGAAAATTATTCCACTGCACGGAATGCCTGTCGGGTGAAAGTGGGCTTTTAATCCAGTAAAAAATATATAAATTTTTTTTGTTAATGAAAAGGTTCCCTTCCTTGCTTCAACAGTCTTGGTTATCTCAAAGTAGCATTGAGACTCTTAATACAAATTCCATGCTTCTGATACACTTTTTGTTGCATTTGTTGACTGCAGCTCTTCAAGTTTGTCTTGTGATGGTGATCCCCCGTTAGTTTCTTCAGTGAAAGAACTTCATGAAAAGTATAAAGTCCAAGCTTTTGTTGCTGAGGAGGTGAGCACATCATACATCTTACATACAGTGGGTTGGAAGAGTCTTTACACCAAAACCACTGTGTGTGATTTGCCCAATCGTAGTAGACATTACCAATGAGTTATGAACTAATTCCAATTTCAAGAAGATAGTTACATGCAGTGTATAGTCCACAGGGAGGGGTTTAAAGCCTTTGCCAACAAGTCACAATGGGCCATTTCTAAGTTCGCTTTAACTGTGGATTAAATAACAAAATTAGTCTGAGCCTACTTTGGTTTTACTTTTTATGTGTTGCCTCATCCCCACATCTGCGAATAGCAAGGACTTTTAAGTATTTGTCGTGTTAGGATGATGAACGACACTTCCTATTATCTACAGAAGAAGTAAGAAGTAGAATCTGAATAAACTGGAACAACGATCTCCACATCCCCACATCTGCGAATAGCAAGGACTTTTAAGTATTTGTCGTGTTAGGATGATGAACGACACTTCCTATTATCTACAGAAGAAGTAAGAAGTAGAATCTGAATAAACTGGAACAACGATCCCCACATCCCCACATCTGCGAATAGCAAGGACGTTTAAGTATTTGTCGTGTTAGGATGTTGTAAACACTTCCTATTATCTACGGAAGAAGTAAGAAGTAGAATCTGGCGTTTTCATTGATGTCGCTATCGTATATCTTTGAAGGGTTCCCAATCTCCACTTTCTAGCTGTGAGGTCCAAGTGGCTCATTCAGAACGAAATTGGATGTAAACACAATCGCTTCCTTGCTGTTTACCTGGCTTAACCTAAAATGAAAGCTTATTGAATGTGGTACTGTATTAAGTTTTAGTCTTGTGCCATTAAACTACTTCTTGACTTTGTTTCCTAGTCTCAGGTAGATTCGTCAGATGAGAGCATTTTATCATTGGGACCAGCTATTAGTTCTGTCGCTGACATTACCAAGGCAGCAATCAGAGACCAAATCCAGGTCCGAAACGCATTATTGTTTCCAAAGTACATGTACTTTGTAATGTATAGATTTAGCCAAGCCTAAAAGCGGAGCTCCCGTGTTATTTATTCTTACAATATGTTAACCTGGCTTGAGCTTGCACTCCAATCGAAAACCACCACCTAGTCAGCGGTCAATTGTTTTTAAAAACAAAACAGCTGACCTCAGTGAGATTTAAACTTGAGCCCTTGATATGGTCACGTGATACTGGACAGCGTATACCCTATTTGGACAGGTGTCAATTAACCATAACATGGATGTCCAATATCAAAGATGTTCCCGCGAAAAACGTGGGTTGCACCATGGAGTTTCACATTGGCATAGATGGAAGGGTGGACGTACGGTCGTACAGTGACCAAAACCGAATTTTATTTTCTTATCCATGGTGCTCCGCGCGCCATTAAGAATATAAACGAAACGTTGTAGTGTCTATGTTTGTTTGAGCAAATGGCCAGCATTGATTTTGTATTTTTGTATTTTGAATGTTAGTTATAGACTTGTCAGTATGTGTAAAATCGAAAATCACTTTTAGCGTTAAAACAAGGCAAGTTTGGCTTATTAGTACACAAAAGAAAAAGTGATATATTAGCTACCATTTTTGCATTTGCTCTGAAAAATAAGTTCGAAAACCAAACTATCTCGTTAAAGATAACTCCAAGGTCCCTAAAAATAAAATACAGCTCTCCACCACAGTCTACGTATCTGTTTTCACAGCCCACCATTACTGTAGCAGACCTCTTAGAAAACAAGTCGTTTCTTGCTGTGTTCTGTATCAGTGTCTTGCATATCATTGTATTCATCCTTTTCAGATCGCTTTTACCACTTCTCCAGAATTATATGACGCTTACAGAGTCTTTCAAATGTTTAACTCCTTCACATGGGTGAGATTATTTTGTTCTTAACAATTTTCCCTTTAATATACACGAAAGAGAGTGTGAGGTTAAGTGAGCGAATAGTGAAAAGCATCTCTCACTGGCGCATTCATGTTAGCACGTGGAGTGAGCAGGCGCTGTAAGGTTCAAATAGCCAATTTTTGGCTATAAGCACCCTACGGCCCATGTTCTCCTACAAAGAGTTGTTTCCCAGAGCCTCAGGTCATGCGCAGACATTAGATCCAAGGCTCTGGTGACGGAAATGACGTTTAGATTGAAATACAAGTACAACTTGATCTTTTGAGCTTGCGCAGAAACAAGAATTGCAAAATCTACACCAAATGCGAATGCTCGGAACAAAAAAGTTATCCTCGTGGTTCACTTACTCCAATTTAGGAAAATATCAACGACTATTAGCCACTATCAAAAATACCACAATACTCTTTGTTTGTCCCTCCAAAATTTTGCATAAGCATTATTTTTAATTTCTCTTTGAACCATTGTAAGTCTCAAGAGAATATGGAAGCAATGCTCATGCAAAATTTTGGAGGGACAACTAAGCCAAAGGGTATTATAATATTTTTCATTGTGGCTAATTTACTCAGTAAATTGAAGTGATTAACATTTTTACAGGATTGGTCTGATTTTATGATTTCGTGCCTCATTTTGTAGGAAGAGCTCCATGCTGTGTTTAAGGACATGCAGAATAAGAACCTTGTCACTAGAAAGGTAATTCAAAACCAAAGTAATTACTTTGGCCAATCAAAAGGACAGAGACAATCCAGTAAGCCAATCAAAACTCGAAGTAATTACACGTAGCCGACACAAAGCGCGGGAAAATGTGCACGCGGGAACCCCAATTAGTTTTGGTTTCACTTGTGATAAGTTGAAAAAGTGGCGCGAAAACGTTGAATCAATCACTGAGTGAACTAATGCAAAACCAAAGCAATTCACTTATCACTTTCGACGCTCAATTAAAAACCACTCTATGTTGCTGATGTTGTAACTTCATAGTGCCTTGTTTGCCTTCTGTTATGCAGAGATCTGTCGAGCATTATTCAGCCCAGTTGATGCGGTCATTGCCGTTTGCATCCCTGACCTTCCAGCTTAGCATTGTGTAAGTATACTCTCTGCAACCACTCTGTGTTACTCCCACCCGTGGCAGTGTGAACATTGAAATGTTTGTCTTTTTGTGAGAGCGGAAAACCAGAATACTGTGCGAAAACCTCTTACATCAGAGTAGAGAACCAACAAACTCAACCCCTATGTGACGCCAGGGTCGTGGGGTTTGAGTTTAGTTGTGCCATCCGTGCTTCTCACAATTTACATAGTGAAAGAACCAATTAGCTCTGGCACTGAGTTAAAAATCAAAGAAAAGCTATATGAAGAGAAACAAAGCCAGCAGTAATCGTCAATAGATTGTGCATCAGTGTCCATTATTAATATGCAGGCATTATTGAAAAATGATTGGCAATTTCTTGAAGAGTTCAGTAATAAAAGAAGGTGTGTTAAACCACTTGGTCCAACTGACATTGTTCATCTTCAGCCTGCTAATGGAGTGTTTTCACATGACAGCGGTCATGTTGGTTTCCCTAAACAAAGGAACGGCGGCCATGTTGGTGTCCCCAACAAATCGTTTGGGAATTGAGCTCTATTATCATGCAAACGTTTTCTTTTGTTTCGGTGGCAAAACAAGGTTACTGATCACGTGAGTGAAAACACTCTGTAGTCTCCTACGCAGCCGTTCTTTGTGTTGTCACGCGTTGCGTGACTCCCCAATAACGGCTGCGAATAAGAGTAGTTTGTCAAATAATCGTTAATCTTTTTGGGGGGAAGGGGGAGGGGGGAACTTTACGGTTGTTATATTGTTTTAAGCACCAGCTGCCTTGCGCAGCCTTTGCATTGTATGGGCAGCGTGTGGAGGTTGCCCTGGTTTTATCACAATGAGTCAAACATGAATATCTTTAATCCTTAGATATCATCGACTCTTCATGGAAGGCTCAAAGCTGGACAGATTAGCAAAAGAATTTATAACGTTTTTTAATCATCTGGTGAAAGGAGAAGAGCACACATTACTGGGAAGTAACGCCATCACTAGTTGCAGCACCAGAAGCAGCAATGACAAAGGGGACAACAGCGTTGAAGGAAATGGAGCCAACACTCCTATGGGCAGCTCTAGAGATGATGGCCCCAGAAGCAGTAGTAACAGTTGTGATAAGGGTACCGACAACAGTTGTGGGAGCAATGGTCCTCCTAGCGGCGAAACTGGCACTCGGACGACCGCTAGTGGGGTTGATGGCTGTAGTGACAGCGCTGGCACTGAGAGTAGCACAGAGGACATCAAGAGCAGCAATGCCGCCTCCACCATCCTGAAAGAAAGCAGCAGTAATACGGACAGTGGAAGTATTAGTTGCAGTGAGGTCATTAGCAGCGTCAGTTGTACTACCAGCAAGAAAGGTGTCGGACTCTCAAGCAGTCGGAATGGTGGTAATACAAAGCAACAACCCGTTAAGAATCTCACTCCAGGTGTAATAGAGATCAAACCTAAATGCACTCTTGGAGGGCATGTGGCCTGCGTTTTGTCGCTACTAGTTACAGGCAAGGTAATGTGTGATATTCCTTGGATTCTTCAAAACACTTTTTCAAGAATACTACCAGCTTGCATAAGAATAGCATCTGTCGTATTCTGACTTGAAGAAGAAGTTCCCACCGTCGAATGCTAACAAAGGTGGCAGAGTATTCAGCATTTACTCCGTACTACCTCGATTGATTTGTTGAATGACATAATAACAAACGTACTGTATTTACTGGGTTCAGCATCCTTTTTTGCGTCACGACTGCTAATGCAGACTCTCATTGGGGAGCAAGGATGGCGTAGCCTCCCACACAGACGTTCTTAGGGCTTCGTTACGGCGTTCCTCTCCCATGAACGACTGCTGAAACGAAAAACCGCTTCCGTTCAATGGCTGTTTGTCCACCATTTAAAGAAACCAATCAGCATGGACTAATTGTGTTGTGCATAGCCAATCACATGCTGCGAAAGAATGCCATACAAAACACGAGTTTACCCAAAACTGGAAAACGGCCCCTGATTGGTCGGTAATCCACGAACGGAAGTGTTTTTTTTTTTTTTTTTTGTTTTTGCTTTGTTTCAGCAGACGTTAGTGGGGGAAGAACGCGTGACGAAGCCCTAAGATCGTCTGCGTAGGAGGCTAGGGATGGTGGTACGCACGTAAAGGTGATTGCACTCGCCTCCCACCAGTGTGGCCCAGCTTCGATTCTGTTCACTCGTGGCCATATGTGGGTAAAGTTTGTTGTTGGTTCTTTACTCTACTCTGAAGAGGTTTTTTCTCCAGGTTGTCCAATTTTTCCTCCTCCTTAAAAACCAACATTTCTAAATTCCAATGTGATGCGGTGCAGGACCTTCCTGAAAACCACTTTCGCATGAGTGGATCTTCCTAACTTTCCGACTTGATAATACTCTGACTGCAAGCCTCAGTCTAGTGCGTCTGGTGTTTCTTACTGCAATATTCAATGCCAAAGAAAATTTTTATTTTGCAAGATCATGACACAAAGGAAGAGCAAGCGTTGTGTATAATTATCTCTTTCACAATCTGATTGGTTCATTTACAAAATAAGCGTTCCTGATAGCTATTACAATTGACGTGAGCATGACGCTAGCAGCGTTGTCCAGACTCTTATCGACAACAGCAAATTAGCCAATTAGATTGCGAGATTGCAAGCATTTGTGGCAAAGTAAGATTTTGACTTAGGTTTCTTCCTCAATCCAGGCATCTGTCGAGGTGAACATTCCTGATGAAATTTTGAACATGGATCCCTCAGAATTAGCAGAATCAGCGGTCGACATGGAACCACAACAGCAGACAGCTGAGGACATTGCAGAAGTGAGTAAATAGTTTGAGAGTTTTTTAAGTCTAGAGTAAAGATCAAGGCATTTTGTATTGGAAGTTTAACAAATTGATGTCAGTTTTTCATGCGTCTGTCCTGTTATTGATCATGAATTTCGTCATAACATTGTCAAATTGGTTGCCTCCAATTTTCTTTTTGGATTTCAATAACACAATTGTTAAGATCTGCTTTTCCCGCATATTCATAAGCCGCACAAAATACTTTTGAATGAGTAGGCATCGTGCTTAAAGTTAACAGTGATTCGAGCAACTCAGCCCAGAATTACAAGGGCAGTTTTTGGAGTTTCATGGAGTCATGCAAGGTTCACTTCTCTGATTACCTATACTGATTTTCTACTTCATTACTTAGTGTGATTTTAAAAATCACTTTTTACGAGTTTTTCGCTTTCCTAGTTTTCTTTTCTCTTTGGATTCAATGGTTCGTGTTTTTCCACTTTCTGGAAGTAAACTTGGCTTATATCTTGCGTCTTGACAGGCTAGTGTCCAGTCATCAACTGCAGCTTCATCTGAGAAAAGCAACGACGAAAGTGACGCGTCATTAGCAATGATGGATGGAGTAAGTTCTGGTGATGATGGAATTAAAGCAAGGAAAGCTCCTGGGAAGGGTACGGAGAGAATTGAAATGTCGCCGGCTGTGGCAACGGTATCGAAAAAAGGCAAGAAAGGTGTTCAGTCGCTTGCATTAACCAAAGGAAAAGTCCGCTCAAAATCTGGAGGAAAAGGAAAAGCTGCTGCTGCTTTCACACTCCCAAGGGATAATGTAACACTGGAAGAACGAGAAGTTTTTACCTTGAAATTGCCTTCATCGATCGTTACAAAATTCACAAGTGCGTCTGAAATGGAAGCTGTCAAAGACAGTACCAGCTACCTAACAAGTTGCTCTGAAATTGTTAAGGTAGCACGACCTGCCCGAAGCAGAACTGTGCCCGTAGCTTCTTTGTCTAAAGCTAGTTTCTCTTCTCGTTCTTCAAGAACAATGCTTATGCTAGCAAGGGGAGGAAAGGACCCGTACGATCATATCAAGCAGCTACCAGCTCGAGCTCTAAATACCCACGACTTCATGTCTTTGTACCCCTGTAAAAACAAACTTAAAATAACCGATGCCAAGTGGCTTGCAGATTTAGAGAATGGCCTGAATCTCGCAGACGGAGGAAACACGTACTCTGAAGCTGTTTCAGAGGCAAATTCATTCTCTGAGACAGCATCGATGGGAGAACGAAATAAGACCGAAACAGGCGAACATTCAACGACTCAACGGGCAACTTCAAACCCAATCAGTGCATCGTTGGGTCAAATTTCTAGTGATTTCTTGACTTGCCCTGTTATTCTTTCTCCGGCAATGTCATTGGAAGATTACTTGGACCAAAAGAAGAATGAACTGGGATTTAACGAAATGGACTCAGTTCTGGTTAGAAACATTCAAGATATTGTTAGCTCAAGCAAGGAGATAGGTGTGTCTGTGGCACAATTAAAGGTATGTTGGGGTAAACAGGGGACCTTCTTTAGACCGAGGTGACGATGGTGTAATGTGGAATTCCTGCATGGTGGACGAATAAAGGAAGCTAATAAGAGATCTTTTGTTTTAGTCCACCAACACAGCGGTGATGCATGGCAATTTCCCTTTCGTAAACGGTCGTTGCCATTTCAATGACTCTTAGAAGTTTTTTTGTGTTATGATTTTTTTTTTTTTTAATAAAGAAAGAAAAGACCAAATGACGTATTGCACCGGGGCTATTGCATTATGAGCGTGCGTCACTCACCACAGCACTATCCAGTGGCACGGCCAAAACTTAATTTTTTTTTACATATTTAACCACTTTGTATAAAATATAGTAAATAGTTAATTGCAATGTGTAAAACTAACATCAACCTCAACGTAATGCAAACCCTTGGCTTAAGGACGTTCGCGCCCATTGCTACTGCGCATTTTTTCGCGCATGTCACGCACACGTCATTCATCGCAGACCACGAAGGTAAACACGATACTAAAGGTGCAAACATTTTCCACAAGAATGGAACGTGAAAGCATGTGGCATTATGGGATAGATGTGGACCCAGGTCTTCTCGGAAATGTCACGCAATGGCGTGACAGTGCGAATAGACAATCGCTTTGACAACTTCGCAGCGATTTTACTCTCTTGAATGCTCGGTGACCCCCATTTTTCTTTCCGTAGATCACATTCTTTCCTGATTTTGTCCATTTTAACAAAAAACAAAAAAAATCTGTTACAAATTACAAATATTACGCCTTTTATGCTCTCGTGCGATCGAAGTCTTCTTTCTTAGACTAATATGTATCGTTTTTCAAGATCTATTTCACTTCAGAAAAAGACATCAGCTGCTAAAGTTTGTTTAGTTATATTAGTTATGTTGAATTGAGTACGTTTACCTGATCTAAGTTTCACTAATGTAGCTTTTTTATTCCTGACAGTTGTAAGCTACGATCGTCTTAAAATAACGAAAGCGTCTAAAACTGCACCTCATGATCTCGAAAACGAGCACGGTGATCCCCCATTTTTTTTGCCTTTTTGGCAAAAGTAGATCAATACCTTTCTGCGTGGCAATTTTTAAAAAAATCTGTACGTGGGAACGTTTTGAGCGCGAACGTCCTTAAGGTCTCAATCTGGGTGTAATTTTAGCTGATTTAGTTGAAAATTCAACCACCTCGGGTCCATTTTATTCCGAAAGTCGTGGCCACTAAGCATGACATTGACCACTAACAATGGCATCGGCCGTTTACGAAAGGGAAATAAGCAGAGCCGATGGCGTACCTTGAAAAAATTAACCACCCATTGCTAAGTATTACATTACAAGGCATTTGATGTTAAACAAATGAAGATTTATTATTTTCCAGGAGAGAATCTGTGGAAGCAAAAAAGGGGAATTACCTTTGTCACATTATTCAATTGAACAACATTTTGAATACATGTGTGCTGCTAAACTGGTGAGTACTGTTTTTTTTTTTTTTCATTTTCAGCTGTGCAGTCTGTTACCTTTCGCTTGTTGCCTGACTGATCAAGCGGCGCTAATACCAATTGGCTGCAAGGAACTTTACCATAGGGCAATCTTTGTTTACATTTTTTGCCTCATTAGCATAAGCCCATGGTTTTCTAATCCATCATACAAAACATCCTTTCTAAACCATTGAAAGTTCATTGCATAATGAGCTGTCTCTGAAACTTTGAGCGCAATTTACCAGATAATGTCTGATGAATTTGAAATTTTACAATAACTGTAAAATTCTCTCGCGCTCATTCGCTAATTTTTATTGTCAATAAGCTGACAGACACATAAATTTATAATTTATGCGATATTGACACGATATTGGTAGCGTCAGCTTGAATAAAATTGAAGTTTCTCGCATTTTTGTCTTGCGTTCTTCTCGTGTTTTGACTTATATTTGACCCCTCTGCCTGATCCACAGCTACTTTGACAATGTTATGACGAAATTCATGATCAATAACAGGACAGACGCATGAAAAACTGACAGCAATTTGTTAATTTTACAAAGAATATTTCGGCTCTTTAGCGCTTTTGTACGGTGGCCCAAAAGGGTCAATCACAAATCAATTTCTCAAAACACGAACCAGTTTGCCAAAGCACAAACCAATTTCGCCAAACACAAATCAATTTCCCAAAACACAAATTGATTTCTCAAAACACAAATCAATTTCTCAAAACACGAACCAGTTTGCCAAAACACAAACCAATTTCGCGAAACACAAACCAATGGACTGGGTACTTGCTCCGTAATTATCAGAGAGAGCCTAGAAGGGACTCATTCCCAGGAATTTCCGCGTCCAACATGGCGACTTCTTCATGTGAGTGAC
>NC_090873.1:13628221-13655721 GCF_036669935.1 Montipora foliosa | reverse complement strand
CTTCAACGGAATTCGAACCCATGAATTGCCCTTTGCGATGCTGGTGCAATGCTCTACCAACTCGGTGCTATAAAACCACTAAGTTGAGAGCAGGTCAATTTAGTAATGGCGGACCATTACATAGAAAAATTCCAGTTAAAATAAACAGGTGTCCTTTTTAAATCAAGTCTTAAGAATTGGGTCACTTAATGTTTAGTTAACGAAAGAATCGATTTTCTGGTCATAGTGAAGCAATTGTTTAAAGTGGCACTATGATCAAAAAATCATATCCTTTTTTTCTTCAGATTTTGAAAGCGTGTTCGCTTAACACTTAACTGGCAAAGTTTTGAGCTTTGAGTTTTATCCGAAGGCTGTTTATTTTGAGTGTAAGTTTTGGATTTCACGGTCCGCCATTACTCACGTTCAAAACTGACCGATTGGGCATCAGAGGGTTGGATCTAGAGAAAATGACGTCATTTACTCACTAGCTCAAAATTTCAGCGTGTAAACGCAATTTATTATATATGCAAAACACGGGTTTAAAAGTCTGAAAGCCCGAAACTCCCGTGCTGCATATTAATTCAGCCGCGTACACACGCATTGCATTCTTAAACTAGTGAGTCTTTGATGTCATTTTCTCCTCGACCCAGCTCTCTCAAGATTTTAAAGTTAGTAATGGCGGACCAATAAATAAGAAAATTGCAGTTAAAATAAACAGGTGTTTTTTTAAAATCAGAACTTAAAACTAGGATCATTCAGTGTTTAGTTAACATAGTTTTGAAATCCAAAGAAAAAAAAGAAATCTTTTTTTGGTCGTAGTACCACTTTAAGCAATTGTGTAACCTGAATTTTTGGGTATCTGTTAAGACAGATTTTCTTAAATTGTCCAGTTAAGTGCATGGAACACTTCAGTCTTCCTTTCAAATGTATTCTTTACTCTCACGTTACAGCAACTATGAGAGCTATTCAGTTGTGTGTCGTCCTTGGATCACAATTGATGGTACCACCAGCCAGCCGCTACTGAGCATGTTCAGAAACATGGTGCTGATGATAATTTTGAAGAATCCCGGCATTTCAGAGGTTTGTTTGTTTGTTTGTTTGTTTGTTTACATCTACATCCAATGTGATTATTATAACTACAATGTTGAACAAAAATCGTTGGGAAAATGTTACAGAAAAAATGGTCATTCTCTAATTTGTCTGTGTGATAAAGGATCAACTAAACCGTATTTTGTCGTCCCCCTCCCAATGTTGGTTTAGAAAAGGCCAAAGTCTTGCACAGTATATTTCACCACGTTATAAACATTGGTATGGGGAAGAGGGGAGGAGGAAGGGTGGGGGGGGTGGTGAGGGGTTGGGACCAGGCTTTGTTTGTCATGATGCATCTCCAATGCTGATCACTGAGCTCTGTCCTTGTGTGGGCCCATTTCCATCAGTAGGGCTAACGCTCACATGGTTCATATGGGATAGAAATCCAGCACTTCACATTAAGCTCTATTCAGTTAACTCTGTTTAAAACATAAGTGCTACACGGCCTACGTTTCTATAAACGTAACCTTTCCTTGTACTTGCCGGGGACGAGTTGAGCAGGCCGGGCTGCGCAGTACGGATGCGCAGTCTTCAAAATCCCAGAACTCGTACTCGACGTCGCACTCTTTGTCGATGCTAACATTCTTTAATGTTGCTCACAAAAGAAGATAATGTCTATTTTGTTGTTTATTTCATAAGTATTGCTTTCAGGAATACTAATAGAACCATCAAAACGTCGGATAATGTCACTTTAATTTATCCACTGACGCTCGCTAATACGATAGCCAACATACTTCCTCCCTTTTCATTTCAGAGCCAGATTGCTAACCGCGTTTATGATGCGTTGCGACCTGTCCCGTTACGTGAAATCCTCGAGGTATAACATTGTAGTTTTTAAGGGTTCTTTTGCCAAGGGAAGGGTGGATAATCTACAAAAGCAGTGACAATTTAAGGGGAAGCTCCACTAAAAAAACAAAATAACTTTAAACCACAGAACAAAACGTTTACAATTAAAATTGTTCATAATTTTCCCATTGAATGCGTTTGTATCCGAAAAAAGTGAGTTTCAAAAGCGCTTGTTTTGGCTTTCAAATTTCCCTGGCGCCGCCATCTAGAATAATTGTGACGTGTCGTGGTTGCCATATTGTTTCAAAACAAACGCTGTTTTTGTCAGAACAATAGGAAAAGCACGACACGTCATAATTATTCAAGATGGGAAATTTGAAAGCCAACTAAGCGTTTATAAAATTCACTTTTTTCGGATCCAAACGCTTTCATTAGAAACAGTTTTAAAAATCTTAATTGCAAACATTATGTTCTGTGGCTTCAAGTTATTTTGTTCTTTTAGTAGAGGTTCCCTTTATAACACGGAATTTATCTATCTGAATCATTTATGACCTCAGCTCTCCAGTTTGAGTCAACGTAAACCATCCTTTGTGGTACTTTAATCTTAGCTCTACCTTCTCGATGTTTTACTCACCCTTAGGAGATAAAATGGCTGTCTGAAGAGATTAAGCTTAATTTACCATCGTTTGGACATGCCGATTCGCAATTGCATTCTTACTATTGCATGTTACATATCTTCCAGTCATCTCCTTGTCTTGTTTTTATTTGTATTTGTCTTTAGTTTTTAGTTATAGACTCTATCGGTAAGCATTTGTCTGTTTTAGATTTGTTAATAATAATAACAATAGTAATAATAATAATAATAATAATAATAATAATAATAATAATAACAATAACAATAACAATAACAATAATAATGATAATAATAATAATAATAATAATAATAATAATAATAATAACAGAGCGGTTTTCAATTGAGCGTTGTAAAACAAATACCAAATTAATTACTTCGACCAATCACAGCAGGTGCAAAGAGCGCAATGAACCAATCCAAATTCGTAGCAATCCCGTGTAACTTGCTCAATGCGCGGGGAAAATCGTGCGTGTAAGTCGCGATTGGTTTTGGTGTTTTTGTTGATAAACTGGCGCGACCTTTTTCAACCAATCACCAAGCGTAGCAATTTCAATCGCGTAATTACTTTCGCAGCCATTTGAAAACTGCTCTAAGGATAATAATAATAATAATAATAATAATAATAATAATAATAATAACAATAATAATGATAATGATAATAATAATGATAATAATAATATACATAATAATAATAATAATAATAATAATAATATACAAACAGGCAATAAACATTGGTGTTAATTCTCTCTTTCGTAGTAATGACTTAATTAGAAGTACATCTTCCAGGTGGCTTTTCGCCTACTAATTACAAATCAACTGAAATCAAACTTTCTTTCTTTTTTTTTATTTTTTTGAAGTTTTTTAGTAAATATTCCGAGGCAATTCCATTCTAACAAAAAAAATCCAATGCAACGATAGCTTTAGTGAAGGGTATGACCTTTGTACTTATACGAAAGTAAAAGCTATTGTATCAGCAAGAGACTGCTGTTCATAGAGACCTATCGTCCGTCATTAGGGTGGAAAACTGTGTCTCTGTGTTTGTTTTTTTTGTTTCGTTTTTTTCATTTATTTTAAGCCCTTTTGTTTTTTGCTTTTTTTTCGTTTCAGAGTCTTCTCCAAGATGGTTGTATCATTAAGCAGACGCGAATACTACCACCCAAGTTCTCTCTGTTTTCTTCATCCAAGCAAGCAGGTTTGATAAGTCGGTCTTGTTCGTTAGTCATTTAAAGTGCAGCTTTCCTTTATTCGTTTAAGTTTCTGAGGCGACCATTTCATATATATATATATATATATATATATATATATATATATATATATATATTTATATATATATATTTATATATATATTTATTTATATTTTTTTTTTTTTTTTTTTTAATGGAGTAGTCTTAACCAAATACAAAATATCACTAGTTAGTGACAAATACTTTCTTAAATTAATTCATCACGTTTTACATTTTTCCCTCGAGATTTTATTTTTAAATCGTCTTAAAAGTCCTCAAAAATCGCAATTATTTGTCCTGTGACCCAGACAATGAACACGAATGATGGATCCCTTCCCTTCGGTGACTTCAAATTTACTTTGCAAGGCATATTTTTCTTTGTAAGGTGAAATGACAAACTACTTGTGTCATTATCTCGAGAATAAACCAAGCCCTCAAAATATTTCGGTCTTCAGACGCAAGTTAACCTCATGCTAATCGTCGTGAATTGCATGAAAGTTGGAATCTTAGGGAGGTTTGCTGAGTGTATACGCGTAAGATACTCAAGTTCTCATCCGTAATTCACTGTCCCTCGTTGGTTATGGACAGCCCAATGCTTGTCCACCTCCATTTACTACCAGACAATAGGCCACTTCGAAAAGTAACATAATACTCCTTTGTTTGTCCCCCCAAATTTTGCATAAGCATTGTTTCGCATTTCTCTTGGAACTTACAATGGTCCCAAGAGAAAACAAAAACAATGCTTATGCAAAATTTGGGCAGATAAACAATGTGGCTTTATTATCATGCAAACGTTGTGTGCTTTGTTTCGGAGAAAAATCAAGGTTACTGATCACGTGAGTGAAACACTATTTACCCATCGCCAGTCGCTGACCAATAGACCATTTTAGCTTCCCATTTTAGACCACGTGATGTTACTCTTCTAAGGAACAGTTTCTTTCAAATATCGTCTTGTGCACGTGCATGTGTACGCATAACTTACATCACGTGGTCTTAAATGGGCAAAGAAAACGTTCATGCTAAAAGGTCTTTTGCCCGTCTAACGCAAATGACTTAATCCAGAAAGGACACCGATGACAAGTTATTCATTGCTCAAAGTCTTTTTATCCAAGTCAATAATTTATTTTTCAGAGTCAAGCCAAGTCATGACTTTCTTCACACCGGCAGTGGATTGTTTGATTAAGCGTATCACGAACGAGCGCTCAAGATAAACGTGGAAACTGAGTTGTGTGTGGCTTTAGCGTTCCATCACAATAATGCACTTGCCCAGGCGACCGGTTGCACGTGACATCTTCCTTCCATGCTGCAAGGTGCACGTGGACAGTAAAAAAATGGACAGAACCACCCGCGGCGAAAAACCAATTCCAGTCAGTCTTATTCGAATCCAGAAGGTCAGGATTCATTCATTTTAATTGACAACAATCTGCGTAACCATCCATTCGTTGCTTTTTCCCACAGTTAGCGGTTAAGAACGGTTTACAACAAAGTAAAGAACGGAAATTTCCATCAAACAGGCGTTTAACTAATAGAGTAGCAGAGAACGTAATTGTTTTCTTTATTTGTTTTGAAATAAAAGAATTACTTCATGTTGCAAATGCCTTTGTGGTATCCTTTTTCTAAGTAACTACGAGGGGTGCGGCAATGACAACGCCACAAAACTATGACTGATTTCATTGGTTAAAAGAGAATAAAATAATCCTGCCCCACGTGCGACACGCACGTCACTTTAGTTCATTTCTCTCCCGTACTCAACAAAACATGAGGGAGTTCAAGAAACGACGACGGCTACGGCAACGACAACACCAAAAAGCAGGAATATTATTCGTTAAAAGAACCAAAATGTTCGTGCTGCACGTGCGGCACGCATTTTTGAACATTTCTCGCCCGTAGTCGTCAAAACTACTACTTGAAATAACCAAATTTAAGTTTTTGACGGCAACGTAGACGAACTACACTCTAGTTATAGGACATTTCGCCCATATTCTCTGCCGTACTCGTCAAAACTGCTACGTGAAATGACCAAATTTAAGCTTTTAACGACAACGTGGACAGACGTTAACTATCAGTAGAGTTATTTTCACAGACTTATGAAATTAGAGTTAGACTTAAGTTTCCAAAATCCTTAATTCAAGATTTTGGAAGGCCTAAATCCTGAATTCAGAAATACAGAAATACAAAAAGTATCTTAAATATGCATAAAAGCTAACCTTAGGCACAAACGTTTTTAGGCCTAAGGTTAGCTCCCAAAATCTTGAATTCGAGATATTAGAAACTTAACTAACTCTACGACATAACTCTATGAAAATAATTCTAAGAATAGCTGTCCCCACGTGGACAAGCTACAATGAATCTTTCAGTCTCCCTCTTTACTTCAAATCCGTCCGTACCTTACCAACCATTTATGGGACGCTTCGCCCATATTGTATAATTTATCGCAAAAATTGAATTTTAGAATCACTTAATTTCACTTTCAAATTTCCCGGGCGCCGCCATTCTTGAATAATTGTGGTCACAATTCGCGGGTAACACTGCACTGTTACCCTCTGACGTCATTGGTTTTGCACTGTTACCCGCTGAGAGACTTTTGGCGGGAAACAGTTTTGTTATTAGATGTCATGTGACCTCGAAGTAACCACTGAGAGCGCGTGCTGCTGGGGAAAAAACTCAGCTATATAACAAAACCCTTGTTTGTCCCCCAAATTTTGGCCAACCTTGGTTTTTGTTTTCACTTGGACAATTACAATTCCCAAGAGAGAAGCTGGAAACAATGCATATGCAAAATTTGGGGGAACAAGCAAAGAGTATTATGGTATTTTCCAAAGTGGCATAGAGGGCAACCACGACACGTCACAACTATTCAAGAATGGCGGCGCCCGGGAAATTTGAAAACCAAAGCGAGCGTTTTTGCAATTTATTTATTTCAGATTGAAACGCTTTCATTGGAAAAATTGGGAACAGTGTTTATTGTAAAAATTATGTTCTGCGGTTTCAAGTTATTTTCATGTTTTAATGGAGGTTCCCTTTAAAACCTCAAACTCGGTGATTTCACGTTGTTACACAGCGTACAGCAAAAAAATGCTTGCAGCACGTGCAGCACCATTCTTTTTCCTCCTTTGACCAGTGACATTATTGTTTTGTGCTGAGAAAGTTTAATTGATTTAAAGAGTTTATTGAATATGCGACATAGAAAATACAGGTGCAACTCAGTCCGGAAATAGCAAAAGCTAATCGAGGTGCACAGAAGTAGAATTGTCACAATCCGTATTACTTTAAATAAATAATAATTACCTTAGGTTCATCATTATATTTGGGATTTTGCTCAATATTACATAACGAAATACGTCAAATATCGCTGTCATATTTTTTTGGCATAACCTGCGTCGTTTCTTTCACGAAAAAATCTGTCTTTCTCGGACATTAAACAAAACTGCGAGAAGCGTTTTTCTATTTAGTCTTGTCGGAGTTCCAGTGCGAATTTTACTTCCCAGAACCGTTAAGAGAAGCAGGCGAAGAGGCAAGCACCGAAAAAGAATAAACAAGTCTCAAGGAATAGAAAACCATGCGCAAGAGAGTCAATATAATAAAAACCTCAGTTATTGAACTATTGTAGCATGTTCGGACCTATATACCACACAATCCCACACAAGTGAATAGTGCTCTCCGAGCGCGCTGATTGGGCAACGCGAAGGTGATTATCCAAGTACTTTTCATCTCCACTTCGTTGAGTTATTGTTAAGGGCCCACAGACGTATTTTTCGCGCGTTGCTAAGGAGGTGAAATGTTACCTCCGGTGACTGACATCATCATATCGTGAGCTGACCAGGAAACCCACTGACAAGCAAAAACATCCGCACGAACTGTTGTTTCCATCGAAGGTTTTTTCTCGCCCCCTCAAACTCGTTCTCTGCGCCTGCGTTAACGAACTGACGGCAGATTTGAGAAAAAGCTAAATTTCCGGCGGTCTTTAAATTGAATTTTTTTTTTTTTTTTTAGTATGGCACGTTTCACCTCCAAATAAAGAATATAGCTGAGCATTGATTTTTTCAAATCATCTTTTTTGAAAATTTTATGGGTATTTCAGTATCGTTTATCTCTCTAAAAAGAACATTTTTCAAAATAAAAAGAAAACCATGCTTGGCTGGATGCAAAAACGAATACAAATTATGAAACCAAAATAATGCCAAATTCTCTCAAATTAGTTAGCTGTTACATCCTTAGCAACGCACCCCAAAAAATACGTCAGTAGGCCCTTAAGGCAAGTTCGTCTTTGTCGGACTATTAACACTCTGTTTTGGGCAGCGCTTCTTCTGATTTCAGTCCTGCAAGGCAATCAGTATGTTTTTGTTTAGGGCTACCGCTACCGGTACCGTTAATTTTACGTGGTATGCATGCCGTACTATGGTTCTCTTTATTTGTCGAGTTGGTACCCGAGCTATAAATTGAACTGGAAGAAACGTTCTCCAGCACGGCACGAAAAAAACGAGTTTGGTAAGATATTAAATCTGGAGATCTTTCAAACATAAAGTTGTCCGGGCTACAGAAGAGCGCCCGCTGAAGTGGCCAATCGCGGCGCGCACATCATTTGAGAGATGAACATATAAGTGTATTTGCCGTTTCTTTTACAAAATTTGGCTTTAAATTCGTTTTAAAACCTACTTAGCTATGTGAGTGAGCAAGTGAAAGGCGTTGGTCAATTTCCGAGATGACTTCCAATTCTAGCAAAAAGTATTGTTTTCGACGTCATGAACTTTATAGACCGTATTCGTAAATGGCGGCTAAGTAATTATTCTTTTGTCTTTATGCTAATCATCCTAACTAGCTTCGTAAACACACAGCAAAATTCAAAAGAATTTTTGTTCCAAAGTAAAATAATCGTGCTGCACATGCGCAGTCGAACGTAATTTAGCACGTATTTTTTGCGGTACTATGCATAACGGCGTGAAATTACCAAAATTAGAGATTTTGAAGACAACGTGGGCATACAAATGTGAGCCTTTTTCATTCTCCGTTTTTACTTTGAAACCGTTCTTACTCAATTTATTTTTAGGATGCTTCGCCGTCATTGTACCTCAAACTTTGCGGGCAACATATTCTTTGATTGCACTCACGTGATAAGACGACCAAGTTGGTGCCAAAACAATAGAAAAATGTAGCTAAGTTTTGCATAATAATAGAGTCAAATTCCCAAAAGACTTTTTTCTCTATTGTTCTTTACACCAACATGGCCGCCGTGACGTCAGATGCAATCAAAGAATTCCGACCGACCGGGTGGTTCATGAAATCCTCCGTTCGGTGTCCTTTCTCATTAATTAACCTGGAGTATCTCTGCTCCTCCCTGGATGGGATTCAAGTACATGACAAGGTGACCCCTAGCAAGGAATTGCCGGTGGCGCCTTACAATCCGGGGTGAAGAGAGGAAATGCAAGAGTAAAGAGCATTGCCCAACGAACACAACTTGGCGATCTGGCCACCCCCTGAATCGCTAACCATTCTTCGTGCAACCCGGGCCAGAATCCTAAACAATAGGCCAATAGGCCTCCCCTTCCTCTCTATTTTGTGCCAACGCGTTGCGTTGTCCCTATTCTGTTTTGTTGAAGGAAAATGTTGATTTTGGCCGGAGATTCGTCCGAACGTCAGGCAGCCAACTATATTCTACTGTTAATTGGTAAAAGGAGGATATACTGCGACTGTATCACGCTTTAGACCACTATACGGCGAATGCGTCGTAACTGCGACAGAATCAAACCTCACCTTGAATTACTCGGGGAGATACAGCGAATAATTTAATTGAATTCAAATGCTGCAATGAGGCTTAGTAAATAATTACCTAAACTTTGCAACTCTATACTATATTAAGGAAATTTTCCCACAAGATTACTCAAGTTGAAACACACAAGTCGGTCAGTATAGAGTGTTTTCACTCACGTGATCAGTAACCTTGCTTTTCCACCGAAAAAAAAAAAGGAAAACGTTTGCATAATAAAAGAGCTCAATTCCCGGGTGATTAGTTCGGTACACCAACATGGCCGCCGTTCCATTGTCATGATGTCACGTGACAACACTCTATCAGTGGTTTTCACGTGACGTAATGGGGGCCATGTTGGTGTACTGAACAATTATAGCGAAAACGCCTTTTGGAAATTTGGCCCTAATATTATGCATAACGCGAGCGACATTTTGCTTTGGTTTTGTACACCAACATGGGCGTCTAATCACGTGAGTGCAAACCAAGAATAGATCTTTCAGTTGCTTCTTTTATTTGTCAAGCAGCATTCATTTACGCCACTGTCACCTCGGTCTCAAGGAATTGGTTGAAAACCACCAATCGGAACTAATGGAGTTATCCACTCCTTACGTTTTTCATCAGGCCTGGCGACTCCGATGTCTTAAAAATCAGTCAACCAATTCGAATTCAAGAAGTGGTTAATTAATTGAATTAGTTGTTCCTTTTAAAACAGTAATGCAGTACTAACAGTGTCACAATCTTTTGTTTATCCGACATGGAAACCCCAAGGCCGCGATTTCTGGCTAACTGTGGTGTACCGAAATTTAGCTGTTAACGGAGCTCGAATAATGTGATTGGTTTTTATTGATTGATTGATTGATTGATTGATTGATTGATTGATTGACTGATTGATTGATTGATTATGGGATTGTGAAGAGTGTACATGTTTGATGGAAGACATGTTGATATGTTGAAGGGATGAAATGTTAGCGAGTCAAAGCCCCTAAATCACTGCAGTTCCGTATAAGGGAATCTTTGCTGACGTCATTGCTTACGTTTTGTTTCACCAACGTATCGTGCTATTTACAAATTGACTTCAAATGTCAAGAACTTGTTAAACTCTAATAAATCTCTAAATATAGGCGTTTTTAATCCTTTCAGCTTTGATAACGACTGAGCCAGTTATTAGCCATCAAAACTGAAAAATTCTTGGGTGACAAAGGCGCTAATATAATAATTGCATACATTCTTTGTAAAATCCCAATTTTCAAAGCATCATTGCTCAGAGATTATCTGGTATTTTCAGAGAGAGCTTATTATGCAATACACTTTCAATATTCAGTACTTTGTTCTCGGCTGACTAATTAGAAAACAATAGCATTTTTGTTAATGAGGCAAAAAATGTAAACAAAGATTTCCCTGTAAAAAAGACAAAAAGCGAATGATAGATCTTTGGTTCTTTTGCGCCTTAGCAGGGAAAATTGAGAATAAAAGAACGTTGCTAATGGTTACAAAAACAGAGCCACTGCGGTTGTGCGTATTTTGCAACCGGCTAGAGGTTGTTAACTTCGGTAATGAAAGAAAGTATCACGTGCCCACGCTCCCCTCCAAGAACTGAAGTAGACCCGCCTGTCTTGCATCAAACCTGAAAGGTTTGGATGTTAGCCATCGGGTTCAGTTAGTGACACAGTAACGAAGTTTGCAGGTGTCTGTTTTGGTCAGGTTGTACACATAGAATAACCCACAGTTCCTAACACTTATTACCAGCTGCCAGTTGCAACATTTGCCGCTCCAGTTGAAGCACACGGTCCTGCTTACAATGCCCTCCTTGGGGCTTGGGTGAGGTCCGTTTAGCCAGCCTGTTGCATGTGTGTTACACTTGTTGGGTGCTATGCAGGTAGTTGGCATTTTGAAACCTGATGTGCTGTTAAAGCGGTACCAGCCGGTTGCAAGTGTTTCGTCGCATTTCTGTGATGAGCCTATTGTTGCATGTGTCACACTGCGGTCAATTTCCTGGTTCAGAATATAGGAGTTGCATTCCTGGCCTGAGAAGATAGAAACATCCAGGATATTTGTTAGGAAGACGAATTGAAATTTAAAAAAAAGGAAAAACATCTTTTCCTCCGGAGGTCTCATTACACCATTACCACATTTCATTGTTGCATTATACACCTCATTCCAAAATGGCCGTCATTTTAGTATTCTTTTGTTTGCTTGCAAATTAGCCCTTGTTGACTCGTTCTCAAAAGAAAATTTAACATTGAACGAGGCAAAAAGGGGTAATTCACTTTGCATGCAAACAAAAGAATACTAAAATGGTGGCCCTTTTGGAATAAGGTGTATAACACAGAAAATTACTTTCCGAGCATCCGTGTTAATAGCGATTGCTTGTATTTTTGTATCACAGAGATTTCAACACGGTTTGAATTCTGTTTCCACACAGCTGTCGGTCTTTTTCAATGCCCGAATCAGGTGTTGTTGAAAATTTTTGGAAAAATTGTGTTTCTCCATAATTTTGAGGATATCTTGCGTATGAGAGAGGTAGTGAGATGGTAATGGTTTACAACGGGTTTTCCGATTCCCGGACAGGGCCCAGTCCTCGGGCGCAATAAACTGCAACTACCACTAAAAACATCGAACAACGTTTAGAGCGTTATTGGGATTCAACTTACCTGCCAAAGATGAGCCAATGTAATTCTAAAATATCTCAATTGTGCTTCCTTGCAACGCACCGTTTTCAAAAATAGGAAGAATTATGCACAATCTGCAAAAGCGTACTTGGACCCCAGAAACTTTTTTCTTCGGTTCAGTTTTTTTTTGGTTGCTGCTTGTCTCATGACCACAGAGGACATGAAGATTACTTGGCTTCTCTTAGTTTCAGTAGTGGAAAAAAATCCTCTAATTTCGTCTGTGATATTTGAAAAGGTCCTAGAAGGAGCCAACAACCAGGAAACGACAACTCCAAAACTAGGTTATGTCATGGCGTCTTCTCAGATCAAACGATTTTTAGACGAGTTCTTGAGATTTGGTCTTGACGGGTGCACGTGACCATCCTCAGTCCCAATGTTAACAATATCTCATGCAAGACTTTTTATATTATCTGGAAAGGTCTAGTTTCGGGGAAAATCAATCTAAAAATAACTCGGTCCATAATAGCGTCCAGTTCCGGATCCTGGTCTTAGCCATTCTTTCTCTAATTACCTAATAAGCCTCTTTTGTTGGTTTTTGGGTTTCATTCATCTTGTATCAAACTCGCACATTTAATAATTTTTATTTGAATCTTTAGTATTTGTACTGTAAGGACTCACCGAGACCAAGTTCGCAACGATCGCCAGTTAAATAAGCTGGGCATGTGCAGTTGAAGCCATTGATGACGTCGATACACGTTCCACCATTAAGACATGGGTTGCTAGAACATTCGTTAAAATCTAAGAAAATAAAACATGAGATGAAAAATTGGTTAGAATTCCCAAACTTTCAAACTAATCGAATGTCAGTTAAGAATTGGGAAGTGCAAATTAATAGAAATTGGGAACGGCAAATTAAAGTTACCCACGAATCATCTTTCTTTCAATAACTGAACCAGATACAAGAAAACTGAAGAAAACTCGAAGAAAAGAACACGGGTGTTGTTAGTAAAATGAGTAGGCAGTGAGGGCATTGGAGCAGGGCGCTTGCAATGATATTTTCAAGACCCCTTCTGATCGCTACTTGAATTTGATCCTGGCAGTCCCTGGTTCAACTTCTCGTCTGGTGCAGCAGTTGACTGTCTTAACAGTGGTTGTTCTTGTTCTGCTCTGTCGTTTCGTTGATCATGTTGTTCCCTGAAAGGTCCCTATGGGTATGGTCAATTACGTTTGTATGTAAGTAAGACAACGGGTAACGATCTAACGAGAATTTGAAAATTTGTTCATAATTAATTTAACACGATGATCTTGAAAAGAAACTTACGTGCTTCGTTTCGCAGTTGTCTTCAAATACAAAAATCCCTTCGCAGAATTTAAATGTTAAGGAACTTTGCCCGGACCCTTTTAAAGTAGAAATATCGTCATTACCCCAAGAGAAAAAGAGGGGCAGAAAGGGAGTGTAGGAGCCGATCTTTAGCCGGGATATGTTAATTTCCAGAAAACTATTTTTAGATCGGAAATCTGTTTTCCCGGACGTCCGCAACTAGTAATCAGACGTCATACAACACTATCTGGTATTGTGCAATGGTGGATGTTGGATTTTCAGTATGGTTTTAGGAGTAGTATTATTCATTCAATAAGCTATTAGATTCAAAGAAATTGTGGAATCTCTCCCACTTCGGGTTTTGGGGAAAAATGTACCGAGAGTCTACTACCCAAGAGTAAGAATTACTCAAATTGGCCTAGTCCCCATCAGCGTCAGATAAATGTATATTTTTAAACTACGTTTTGCTGGAAAATAAAAAGTGGACTTAATGGGCTAACTCATTGTTGTACCCAATTCAAATCCTTTGGGAATAAAACGTTTTGTTCCAGGTATACAAATACAATACACAAAAATCCTAACCTGTGAGCAGAGGTCCTTCGATCTTCGTAGGTAAGTCAACTGGGAGGAAGGGACCTTTCTGATTATGGGTGATTTGAAGACAGTGTAGTCTTGCATGCTATTTAAATCCCGAATCGATAACAATTCAATAAAAAAAAAGCCAGAAACACTTACCGGTTTCACAGTGGCTACCAGTGAACCCCTTTTGGCATTGGCATGAATACTCTCCCTCACCTTGATACTCGCAGGTTGCACCACTTTTGCATCGGGATCCTGTGCACGTTATGACAACTGAAAAAAAGAAAAGAACATTTCTTTGTTTTTCAATGCATTCCACCGCCAGAAATAATACTTTATTAGTATAATTACATAGGTGGTTATTGAAAATTCTCTGAGCTAATTGGTTGCACTTGAGGTGACTATTACACGATAATCGCCAAAGCAGTTTTTTTTTCAAAATGGCTGTAAGCCGTTTTCTTGAGGTCACAGATGAAGAAATTTATTGTTTTAAAGAAAATTTATAGTTTTCAAATAATCAACTATGTAATTATACCAACCTCGTACCCAGGGCTTTTCTGCCAGGGAATGAGGTTTCAATTATTCTGAAACAATTATTCACCTCAGGCTCGGTTAATATCGGTGAATGAAAACCGAGACGAAGTCGAGATAATTTTTAAATGTTCGAAACATTTAGGACGACAACAGACGAAGTTAGGCCGTTGCGAGTAATCTGTCAGTTTGAACTCCAGCTGAATTATTATTTATCATTAGGGAATTACTGACTGGAATACGACTATGAATTTAAGTTTTCAGTTCTGAGCAATAGCGTACTTTCAGATGCACATGATCGTGCAGCGTGTAACTTGCAACTCTTTTCCTTGAAACAAAGCTGGGGCAGTTTTAGGACGCCAATTTTATGCCCAAATGTGGACAAAAATGGAATCGAAGCTGGAAAAAATGCACCAGCTACGTTACATCCAAATAAACAAGTTTTTTTTTAACTAAAAAAACCCCAGCTATGAACCAGAGCTAAACGCTTTAAGGTCATGATCTTTTGGTACTTTGTAATTGTAGAGGTTAACTTAATCTTCACGGTGCTTGTTCTCAGAACTAAAATCTCGTACTGAGTCAAAATACAATTAGAGCAATTATCAATGTGACAAAACTGTACGACGGTAAACGTAACAGTTAACCTCGAAGCCTGACATCTGCCCATTTCCTAAGTTTCAAAAACTATTTCCAGCAGGAGCCCATGATCATGAGTGGGAGCCTCCCTATGGAGTATATCCTTCAGTCAACCTTTGCGCGTATCTTTCTATTTTTAGAACTCACCCTCCCGCAGGAGACTCACATTTACATCAATTTACACCAATTTGCACAATTTGCATGCATCGTTTTTGCTATTTTTGTCTTCGTTTGACAATAACTTTATTTTGATTGGCCATTCTAAACAGTGCGTGCAGAGCAAAAGAACTCGTGGAGATCTGATGCTCGCAAAGGTTGACTGATAGGACTTGTATGGGAGAGGCAAGCTCCTAATCATGGACTCCTGTTTCCATCCAGGTGTTTCAGAGTAATTGAAGTCAAAATTGGGGGAACATGCCTCCCAAATCCTTAAGTCAATTTATGATAATGCATTTACGTTTTCCTCTATCTTCTCCATAAATTTCTAAGCGGGTACGAGTAACCATTAACTTTGCTGTCAGTACTTACCTCCCTTTTCCATATCACAATAAGCCACAGCGGGCTTGTTCTCATGGCCTCCCGAAAATAGCCAGTATCTACCATTAGGCGCTTGTCCCCCAGACGCGTCCTTAATTTCTTGGCACGAAACTGCAGGTTGCAGTGGAGATGAGCCAAGAAATGCTGTTGTGAAATATATTAAATTCATGATAGTGAGGGTGGTATCCAATCGCGTCCCATCCGTTAAGGGTTTTACCATGCTCGACATTGTAATTAAGATTTTTGACTTTCATCGAGATGCTCGGCCCGGTAATGAGCTAACGAGGTGAGCACCTGGCAAAAAGACAAATTTTGTACCCAGGTTCCTCTCTCCACGAAAAAGAAAGATCCAGGCATAATCGAGCTAAGTCGCCAGCCTCGATTCAGAATTAAACTGTTATTACATTTATTTTTATTTCTGGATCCAAAGGGTCATCTTGGTTACCTTATCTCTATCATTCTCAAGCCGTTTAAAAATAAAATATTAGCTAAGTTAAGAAACGTGCAAGACGGTAAGATATGATTTTTGCTTTAAAAATAGCTTTCCAAATTCAGAAAAAGAAAATATGAAAATTAGGTCAGATCCTAGTACATTTTAATGTCGCTCTAGGTAAATCGAAATTTGCTGTCATGGAAACATCCAGAGGGAGAAAGGACGACGCAACGACAATGCCACAAATTACTTTCAATCATTGGTCAGAAGAGGAAAAATAAATCGTGCTGCACGTGCGGCACGCGTTTTAGAGGATGTTTTTGTGGTACTCCACAGACGAACCAAGTTGTTATCGATGACCTTTCGGTTGTCGATAACAAAACAATGCGTGTGTGAATCACGACACAAACAGCGAAAAATCAAGACTTCGACAACAAAGTTTGTAAACGACAACTAAATTATATTTCCCAGTTTTGAAAAGGAAAACTACTTTAGTTGTCGATGACAAACGCGGCCTTTTTGTTATCGACAACTCCCTTTCTCCCGACTGTGAGCAAGTCATCAATAACTAAAGTTTATTTCGCAGCGACGCAAATGATTTTTGAAGTCAGCGGTTCTTTTTTTCTTGTTACTATTTTTCCCAGGCTCCTGCAAAACGTACCGGCTATCGACAACTAAAAGTTTCGTCAGTGGAAATGCATTTCCTAACATTAACAGTTGTCGATTGAATCAAGTTGTTGACTGTAAGCAGTAGTCGATAACAACTTTCCTCGTGTGTGGAGGAAGGAGGGCCTTCGGTGAAATCACCAAATTTGTTGTTTTGACGACAACTCGCGCTGGCGTACAAATGTGAATCTGACGCAATGGCCTCCCACTAATGTGGCCAGGGTTCGCTTCCAGACTCGGCGTCATATGTGGTTTGAGTTTGTTGGTTCTCTCGTCTGCACCGAGAGGTTTTCCTTCGCGTACTCCGGGTTTCCCTTCTCTTGATAAACCAACATTTGATTTTATTTACCTTTATTTTTAGTTTCAGTTTACAACAGTGTCCCAATTAGTGCTCCAGCGCTAGAACGACTAGACACATAAAGTTCCTTTCCTTTTTTTTTCTCTTTCATTCTCTATTCTTACTGTGAAACCGCCCGTACCATGCTTCTCTAACACTATACGATGTGAACGAGAAGGAATAATAGCGAAAGGGGCGACGAGGGTGTCGTCGTCGACTTAAGGCCTGTTTTAAACGTCGCAGTTTGCATGTGCCGAATCTAATGCAAATGAAAAAATCTATTGTTTTCGCTCGTTTGCATTAGATTCAGCACATGTGAAATGCGACGTCTAAAACGGGCCTTAAGTCCCTAATGCTAATTGCTATAAATGTGAAGTAATTGAGGTTCACTTTTTCAAACCATCTCAAAACCATCTAATACCACATTCACAGACTTAACAGAAAATAATATACCCTAACATCCGGAAATGAACACAGCGCAAAAAGCGTAAACCTCTTCTCCTAAGGTACCAACACACCGTTTGGTATACAATAGGCCATTTTCGAGTTCATGTCTGCCTCCTCTTCAAAGCGATTCTAAGTGCGAAGTTTTTCTTACGAAAATTAGTTTTCATTCATATTTAAAGTAGAACCAATTAACATCACAAAAAATTTGCTCTTAGATTCGCTTGCAAGAGGAAACAGACATGAACACTGAAATAGAATTTTTAACACTCATTCTATATTAAAAGAGCGTCTAGTTTTTAAGTAAGTTTTTTTTTGTGATTGAGCCTCAAAATGCCCTTTAAATCAATGCGGACATAGAACTAAAAAACACTAACGGCGTGCTTGCGACTAAAGTTCTTAATTGAAGTAATTTTCTTATGAACAAGTGCATGTGTTAAGTTGAGTCAAGCAGTCAGTGACCACTCGTCCAAACAAGATAAGAGCTAAAGTGACATTTACCTCTGTGTGGGTTGTCCAAGTAAAATGAGTTTGAATATGGAACAAGGTCGCGTTGGAAATTTAAAGACTTTGTTCGGTTGTTTAACTCGCAGACGTGTTGATATCTATGGAAGTTTAAGCTTTGACACAGAGTGTCAGCTTTACATTTGTTATAGCATTCAAGCATGTCATGGACGACAGATTGTTCGTAGCTGTGTTTCAGAAGTGAAACTCCTTCGATGGATGTCACGCATTTATCAGCGCCTAAGAGCAGGCAGTGGCTGTAGACGTAGAATTGAAGCCCCAAAATGAGAAAAGATGTCTTGAGAACTGCAGTAAACACAAGTAAAAATAATATTAACATATTTTAATGGGATGACAATTTTAGTTAGAAAAACGGCTAACAATACTGATGGTTTCCGAGTGAAACAAGTGTTCGACGTGCCATCGTCTGGCAAAACAGATGCCGGATTTGATATTCAATGGAATAAAACAGATTTAAGAGAAGGCTTAACCTTCAAAACATCATTTGTTGATACACTGAAGACATTTGCAGCGCTGCGCGCAGGACATACAAGATAAAGCGATCATGAATCAAGTAGTTTGAATTTCAGTTAACTGTTACATTATCTCAACGGTCATGCTGACTCGGAAATGAGATTTTGCGAACAGTTTTAAAGAAATGCATTCTACCTTCTCTCTCTTGCATTGTCTTTTTTCTCTCTGTTGCTTTGACTTGAATTCACTAATTCAAAGAAATAAGGAGCTGGATTGCACCGAGTCAAAAATAAAAATAAAACACATTTTTAACAACATAAGGAAATTAAAGGCACCTGTTCAACAACTAATTCTGGGCTTTTATGTTTGTTTGACTGTCAGCGTTTTGCTGTTGGTTGCTTCAATTACTACATTTTCTGATTAAAGGCGCAATTGAAAGCAAATATTATTACAGGTGTTAATTTTCCCAGAGCTTAAAAGCAAAATGAAAAAGGCATTCATCGAAAGACAAATCACATAACCTTGAATTGTTAAATATGATATGGCGACAAATTTTCATATTGATTAAAGGGGACATTGAAGGGTAAAAGACAGATTAAAATCGATTGAGTCTGACTCCTTGGAGTCAATAGAGAGATTTAGCAAAGACAACGACGACGGCAACAAGAACGTCACAAATTTGCATATTTAGTGGGCAAAAGCAATGGCTTTGCACGCCCTGCGCGTGCGTTTTCACTTTTGTTCATTTCTTTGCCGTTGTCAGCAAAACAACAACTAGCTAAATTTGAGTTTTTGTGAAGAACTTCAGCATTTGAGGATAAATTTTAATTTTATCCTCTAAATTAAGCGCCGCTCATAGCGATTTTATTTACCAGGAACTGCCACACCTTTGTCATATTAAAAAACTTGGAATAGCCTTGAAGTGATTGCAATAATGAGAATTATGCTTTGAGATGACGTTCCCGTCGTCGTTGCTAAAGCTCCCTAAAGGCTAGTTTTTACTAGCGACGTAGTCGGAGTCGGAGTCGTAATCGGAAGCGCAGACAGATACGATCTAGTGAAAATCAAACTGTCGGAGTCGGAAGCAGAATACCGATTCCGTTTACGACTCCGTTGCTTACGATCCAGTGAAAACTGCAATACTCCATTCCAAGCATTGTGATTGGTTGGTTTGTCCGCTTCTGCTTCCGACTCCGACAATCTAGTTTTCACTGGATCATAGGCGACGGAGTCATAAGCGGAGTCGGAAGAAAATGGGAACGTTCTGATTCTTCTTACTCCGATTCCGTCGAGCTTATGCGAGTGTATGATTCCGCTGACGACTCCGATCTTTGATTTTCACTAGGTCATAGGCGCTCTTACGACTCCGACTCCGACTCCGTCGCTAGTGAAAGCCAGCCTTAATGGGTTAACGAGGACACAGTTTTTGAGTGAGCTTAGATGTTGTTAAAGGGGACTGTGAGAGGACGTAGATGTTGTTAACCCATTCGTCCCCAAAGCAGTCCTCATTTACGGGTAAAAGCGTCAAGCGACTTAGACAGAGTAAAATCTGTAAGTCTCAGTCTAAGGAAAGACAGAGTTAATTGTCTGATTAATTTCCTTGACATGAAAGTTATCTCCGTGTGAGAAAAGACTATTTTTCTCCTGTAGAATTACAACTCTTGAATACTAGTTAATCTTTGATTTAAAATGCCCGTTGGGCTCCTCCCTTCAAATTCATATAATAGATAAATTACTACAGACTTCTTCACGTTGTGAAGGAAATTAACAGGTTATCACTTCATGGTAATTTATGGTTTCTTTCGACGCTAAAAACCTTGTTACCACCATCCCTTTAGATTAATGTATGACTTTGCGGTTAAATACACTACGGGAGGCAATCCAGGACTCAAACTTTGCGCAGAAAATGAGCTTAAAAGGCTTTTCGAGTTTGCAACTAAAGAAACTCACGTGCTTTTAAAAGGTACTTTCTACGCCCTGGTGGATGGCGTAGATGTGGGCTCCCCTGTCGCCACCGTTCTCGCTAACTCTTTCATAGAACACCAGGCCCTGGTTGTTCAAAAGATGGTTGATAACGCCATCCACCGGATAAATCACTATCCAGCGGACAAACAGTAGCAAAAACAATTGAGTTATCTGATCCAGTGGATAGCGCTATCCACATTTGGAACAACTACATTAGGGCCTGGAGAACAAATGGCTGGAACAGTACAGGAATTCTGAACTTTTATTATGTCGCTGCTATGTGGATGACAGATTTTGTCTTTTCCATTCTGAGGAAGATGCTACCCTTTTTTAAAATTACATTAGCAAGCAACGCCCTAATATACACTTTACAATGGAGCGGGAAACAGATAGACCATCTTCTACCCTTCTTAGATGTCCCAATTAACAACATCGACCCACACTTCAGTGGTAAACTTATTGAGAACACCACCGGAAGAAACGTAAAGCTCGACAACAGTTTTCTCTCCTCAAAACGACTTGCACCTTACCAAACTTGAAGAGTTCTGGTTGAATTCAGTTCAGGAGGCAGTGTGACGCAGTGATTAGGGCACTTGTCTTGAGATCCGGGGATCCCTGGTTCAAGACACGTCCTGGCCATGCACTGGTTGAATTTGTTCCTGGTAGTCCCTGGTTTAACCTCTCAGCTGCACGTGTAAATAGCCAGCTAGCACGCCTGCGGCCAGTCGGGATTCTTAACAGTTGTTTTGAATGTTCTGTTCTGTCGTGATTGTGTTTCATTGACCCTGAAAAGCCCCTAGGTGAGGGGTCAACTAAGTATGTATCGTATATAATTTTTCAAGTTTTGATTAAAACCTTGGAGCGTGCCCGTCCGTGACAGTACCCCTTTAAACAATAATTTGTGTTTCTCATTATAAAAACATTTCCGTGCCGTGAAAGAGTGTTGTTGGGTTAATCCTTTAAGTAAGACGGGCTCTTGAACTAGGCTTGAAAAGAAGTCGGTGTTGCCTTTGTCCAATCAGTTATTTGAAACATTTCGTGTAATCCTAAATATGGTGATCACTATCGTAAGTGAGGCTTAGTTAATAATCAATAGTGGAGGTTTTGTTCAAAATACTACTTCATTACATGCATGTAGGTACACTGTACCATGGAGTCTTTCTTGTCTTGCATAAAAGTAGGGAGCTTTAGCATCTACGACGGGAATGGAAAGGAGAACGTTATCTCAAAACATAAATTCGCGTTGTTGTAGTCACTTTGCGACTACTCCAAGCTATTTTACGCGACAATGGTGTAACATGCAGTCCCTCAAGAATGAAGCCCATGTGAGTCACGCTTAATTTAGGGGAGAAAATGAAGATGTATCTCCTAGTGCTGACGTCCTCCATAAAACCTTAAATATCGCTATTTCACGTTGTAGTTTTGCTTACGACGGCAAAGAAATGGACAAAAATAAAAAACGCACGTGCTGGGCGTACAAACCTATTGTTTTTTCCCACAAAATATGCAAATTCGTGACGTTCTCGTTGTCGTTGTCGTCGCCGTTGTCGTTGCTAAAGATCCCTAGTAAAGGCCTGCCTACGGAGAGGACACAGAAATATCAAAGTTGTTTGATTTTATGCCGTCGCACTAGTGACTGCAAATTTGCAGTCTCTGAACAGGTAGTCGGGCTTCACAATGGAGCTCGAGTCGTGTACGTTGTTACATGAAAGCTAACGTCAATCACATAATGCAAGACCTATGGTATAAAAAAAGTTAATGGCTTGCAACCAATTTCTGGAGACACAGATAACAAGGAGTTAATTAATTAATGTACAATTTCTGGTGGACGAACAAAAGGAACCAATGAGAGATCTTTCATTTTCGTCCATCAACATGGCGGCGATGACATACATGTAAAGTCAGATAATCACCTAACTGTATATGCATCCTGCTACCACATTGTGTAAATCTGTATTTTTTAAGCTTTATGTTGTTTCTTATTGCTCTTACACTGTAAAATATCATCGTTATTGGCTTTGCTTTGGTGGAATCCTTGAATACCGTTGATTTGAGGTGGATTAACAGTCAGTGATTGCAACTGTACGTTACAGCCGCTGTGTGTGTTGAGTTGACAGGTTATGTTGTTTAGCAGTTGAGACCTGTTTTTTTCAGGTCTTGTCTTAACTGCAGAATACCCTGCCACATCGAAGCCGTACCCCTGAAATGGTTGGATAGAAGGTTAGAAACCCATATTGAGAGTGGATACGCGGGTATACAGTCGTTTTTCTGGCTCCCAGTACCCCTGGTTATATTGAGAGATGCAGTCGTTTTCCTGGTTTCCAGTTTTGCTCCAGAGCGAACTCTGGAGATTGATGTAAAAGTATGTCCCGTTCTTAAAGCGCAATCCTTATTTTCATTTAACTTTCAAATGTGTTGCCGACGAGATGTCTGGGCTTCTTAGTGGAGATGAGGGACTGAAGAGATTCCTCCATTCCTTCAGTTTACAGTCGTAGCTCCATCGTTGGATTTTAAGTCAAAACAGAATGATGTATGTTTAATAACAAACTGCAATGATCGAGTGAAAAGCAATAATGTAAGTTATAGCGCAATCAATCTCCTTGATGTACAGTATATGTATTGCTTGTTTTTAATAAAGCGTGTTGATTGAGTGAAAAAATGATGTATCATCTTGATAAATTTCCTTTAATAATGTATATGTATTTCTCGTTCTTAAAGCGCAATGATCTACTTGGGGAGGGGTAGTCTTTTCCACTCCTTATCCGGGTGTCCACGTATCCACTTACAGTGTACAGTGTAACAATATACTTAGAAGATTACTTGGGGAAGGGTGGTCTTTTCGACTACGTATCCATGCATTCACTTCAGAACATAGGAAAGATATCGTTGACGTCACCTATTGGCACTCGTGTGCCAACCAGAGCCTCATTGGCTGTCGAAACAAAGGATCTTTTTTTTTGTGGTTGGGGTATTTGAATAACAAAAGCAATGTTTGTAAACAGATATCTTCCCTATACTTAGAAGATTACTTGGAGAGGGGTGGTATTTTCCACTGCTTATCCACATATTTACCAGCCTCTCCAGACGTGCAGCTAGAAAATGGCAGGGTATTCTGCAGTTACTCCCATGCCTTCCTCATGTCGATGAAGATATACCATAATTAAATCATGCTGTTCCCTCCCACTGGACTCTCTTAAGGTGATAATCCCCAAGGAACCACTGGGTTGCACTGATAGTGTTCTCTGTATAGAATTTGATTTTTATGATATCTTTTTGCATGTGCTGGTGTCCTGCTCGAATTGGGGAAAATAGACATAATGAACTTTATTATACGGCAAGCAATTCTCAGGCTAAATGGAGCACTCTGATTTTCTGTTCTTTTGGTTGGGATCTTACAGTACATGATCTCATTACCACGGAAATGGACCATTTCCATATTTTTCCTCTCCCAGGAAATTCAAGTTGAGCAAACCAAAACGGTCCTTAAAAAGCGGAATGTCATTTTTTCATCACAACAAGACAATAATTATAGCAAGTGGACTTTAGTTTTAATAAAAACAGGTTACCGTTCAAAGTTTGCTGATGGATTGGAAGATGAAAACTGCACAAATTCAGAGAAGTGCCGAATTCCTCAAAGAAACGATGCCATACCTGTAATTAAAATAAAAAACCTACAAACCTCACTTGCTCGCGACCATAATGGGGAATATTGGCCGTCTGTCATTTTTGTATGGACCTTGTGACGGCCGCGACCTTAGGGCCAATATTCCCCAGTGCGGCCCTTGCACTCGGCTCATAAGAGGTTCTTATAAAAAAAATAATAAATAATAATAATGACTGTGTCAAGAATGCTGTATTTAGCATTGGGGAACTTATCCCATGTAAAGAAATCAAATCACTTACCAAATCGCGGGTTGGTTTTTTGATAGAGGGGAAAACTAGAGTAGCTAGAGAAAACTCTTCACATGTGACGCATATAATAGAGCGAGGTTTCAATCGAGTGTCAAAAAAACCAAAACCAAAGTATTGCGGGCTCCTATTTTTCCAACGATATTTAACTTGCGACAATACGGCCTGACAATAAATTTGCCACTATAACTTTCCAAAAAAATTTTCATTTCTTGTTGCAAAATTGTGACCGGATTTTTTTTAAAATTATGAAATTACAATTTACAACGCGGTTTAACTAGTGTCCAGGCTCATCGCCGACAAATGAGTGGAAACCGCTTACGACCTTTCGCTTTTTCGGAATTAAAGAAGAATCCGATATGGAGGAGGATGCGAGAGAGGTTTTGGTTGGATTCCTTTAAGCAGAACTTGGTATGTACAATGCAGACCAAATCGAATTGCAAAGGGTCCATCGTGTTGGAAAGCGTGTTTCTTCCAATGGTAAACCTCGACAAATAATCGCACGTTTTTTTGAATATCCTCAACGTGAAGAAATTATATCCAATGCTAGAAAGCTAAAAGGAAAAAACTTTGGAATTTCGCCGGACCTTCCAAGTGAAAGTTTGGAAAGAAGAAAGAAGATGAAGCAATTTAAACAAGCGAAAAAGGACCGTAAGACCGCTTTTTTCAGCAGAGCGGAGCCAGATAAATTGTTTATCGACGGTGTTGAGATGTAAGAACACTAGAAAAATTGTTTAGGCCGCATATATTTTCTAACTATAGTTGTATTTTTATTATTATTAATTATTATTATTTTGACAAGATCTGTGAAGCAAGGCAGAATGCTATTAATCGAGATTGCAAGGTGCCAGGTCAAAGGTGGCACTAACAGCTTTGGCTGTCCGCTATTTTATTTCTATTTGTATGTATTGGATTCACTCTTTGTGGCCATTGCTAGTTTTTGTCATTGTTTTTCGTGTTATTTTCGTATTATATTGTTCTCTTGTCATTTTAATATTTGCTTTGTTTTATTTAGTTCTAGGATTACTTGTTGTTTTATGTTTGATTGCTATCGTTTGTCACTTGCTTATTGTTGTTTTCTGTTATTGTTTGTGTGATATACTCGGCTAAGGCTACTGATTGCCTGTTAAAGAACCGTGAGCGTTGGCTTCTCCTTGAAAATTTATAGATTATCTCGTCGGACATGGGGCGCCAAAACATAAACTTTAAACTTTTATCACTAAATGCTCGCGGAATTCGCTCTTTCGATAAAAGGAAGTCTATTTTTAATTGGCTGTTTAAATCTTCTGCCGATAATATGTTTCCTTCAGGAAACGTATAGCACCCCAGAAGTGGAGAATGTATGGAAAAAAACAGTGGAAAGGCAAAACTTCTTTTACATGGAACTAATCATAATATAGGCGTTTCTTTTCTTGTTAAAGATCAGCTAGATTTTAGACGACAATCCTTAAAGGTTGACTCGCACGTTCGATACGTTCTCCTCGAGGCTCCTTATTCAGGATTCTGCCCATTTGCACTTCTAAACATTTCTTTTATGCACCAAATCAAAATGTGCCGACCTTTAAGGATTGTCGTCTGAAAAATCAGCTGATGTTTAACAAGAATAAGAACGCCTCTACAATAACGAGTTGGTATTGTAGAGGTGTTCTTATTCTTGTAAACCTCAGGCTAGATTTTAGACGACAATCCTTAAAGGTTGAACTCGCAAGGTCGATACGTTCTCCTTCGAGGCTCTTATTCCAGAATTTCTCCATTTGCACTTGTAAACATATTATGCACCAAATCAAGTTCTCGAGAGTGATTTTTTTTCAGCAAAATTTCAAGAGGAGCTTAAAAGCTCGCTCATACTTGCGGATTCTTCTTTGTTATCGGGGAGACATTAAATGTGATTTTTGACTATGATCTTGATGGGAGCGGGGGGTATTAAAGAAAACAATAGGAATCAGTAAAAATTCTTGAGGATATTTGTTTGGGGCAGGAGTTGATAGATATGGAGTTTTATAAATCCATGGAGAAACGCTTTACGTGGAGCCAGAAAGACCCAGTTATTCAGAGACGTTTGGATTATTTTTGGTAAGCAACTCTTTGCCAGGACGACATTGTTTCAGTCGACATAATACCATCTATTAAATCAGGTCACTCTGCCATTACGCTTTCGATTAATGGTATAGATGACAGTAAACGTGGTCCTAGCTTTGAGAAGTTTAATTTTGTATGTGAATGATAATATTTATTGCGCTATCCTCGACACAAACATCAAAAGTTGGTCCGAAGAATAAGGATGTTGGTGACCAAGCGTGTCTTAGGGATTTGCTAAAATACAGAATTCGACAGCTCACTAAGTTAAGTTTTAAGTTATAGTTAAAACAAAATCTCGGAACCGGCGAGCTAAACTTAACGAATCCCCCGGAAGAAAAATACAGAATTGTACCAAAAAAGTGTGGCCATGATCCTTCGAGACTGAATGTGAAGCATTATCGAATGCTTGCAAGCGGAATACGACCAACTGTATGATTACATTACTCAAGGAGCTATTGTTCGTTCGCGTGGAACGTGGTAAGAAAGGTGAGAAAAGAACAACAAATATTTCTTGAATTGGAAAAAACAATTAAAACTTACACCGTGTTTGCGGGAAAATTTTAAAAAGCGATGGAACAATAGCACTTGATCCTAAAACAATTAGGGGCCCGAGTTAGAATTATTTAACTCCAATCTTTACAAAGAGCATAATCGTCATTCATCATCATTTCTAGAAGACCTAAAGGAGTGTTCCTATCTTGACCGACGAGTGCGAAAATGGTAGGTGAAGGAAGGATAGAATATAATGATGTTTTAATGTTTTACAATCCTTCCCCCCCCCCAAAAAAAATAAAACGCCTGGAATGAGGGCAACTTACAATAGAATTCTATGTGGCTTTTTGGTCTTTGATTGGAAAACCCTAGTAGGCTGCATCAATTACTCTTATGAGTTGGAGGAACTTTCAAGTTCACAAAAAACAGGCTATAATCACATTAATCGATAAAAAAAGGAAAGGATACAACGAGTAATTAAAAATTGGCGGCCTATTATCGCTAATCAATGTTGATGCAAAATTATT
>NC_090873.1:13591638-13623721 GCF_036669935.1 Montipora foliosa | reverse complement strand
CTTCTCCAGCGAGCTTACGGAGTTTAAGATCTGCGACGCGACGTTGACAAAAACGTCATTTAAAATTGCAACTTCAGTTAATTAATCTTTTCCGTCATCATGTCGGCTTGTCTAACTTCTAAAAAACCAGTGTAACTTTCCAGGAACTGAATTAGGAGGTGCGGTGTTGAAGCTACGACAGACAATTCAAATTCGATGCCTTGTGTTCAGGTTCTCTGAAAAAGTTGAGAATTGGTAATTTCACGTTGTAGATGTACGAAAAATGAAAAATGCACGTGCAGAGCGTTTAAAGCTATTGTTTTTGCTCATTAAATATGCATAGTGTGACGTTTTCGTTGCCGTCGCGTCGTAGATCGTAAACTCCCTCTTGCTCGTCTGGGCCCGGTTGTTCAAAAACCGATTAACTTAATCCAGGGTTAGCGTGAACTTTGTTGCATGTTTTCCATTTTTTGGTGAAAGTTTCTTTTGTGAAATGTTCCTGGCTAGTCTGACGCGGCGTTTCGTCTCGGCCAAGAGACTCTTCAGAGACCTTTAGAATTCAAAGGCAAACTCGTTTAGCATCACGCCCAAAGTCCCGTTCGCAAATTCTACATGTTGACAGTCTGGCCCTCTATCGCAGAAGGATTCCCAACCGTGTAATCACGAGATAAATTTATACAAAAGCAAAACTATTGTAGTAGTATAAGTATGTAGTTGACAATAGTTTTGCTTTTGTATAAATTTATCTCGTGATTACACGGTTGGGAATCCTTCTGCGATAGAGGGCCAGACTGTCAACATGTAGAATTTGCGAACGGGACTTTGGGTGCGATGCTCAAACGAGTTTGCCTTTGAATTCTAAAGGTCTCTGAAGAGTCTCTTGGCCGAGACGAAACGCCGCGTCAGACTAGCCACGAACATTTCACAAGTATTTGACAATAGTTTTGCTTTTGTGTAAGATTTCTTTGCCCTTTAATTTTTGTTTTTCAATATTGACTTCCTCCAGTGTAACGTTTTGCCGAATATCAGCGTTGAACAGTATTTGGGAGTAGAGAAATAATCTCCTTGTTTAATTTTTAATCTTGGATTAGCGTTAATCGGGTTTTCAACAACCGGGCCCTGGAGTGACCTTCCCATAACTTAATGCTAATGAGTATACAAGAAGGATAATGAACCCTTTTCGACGCATTACTTGTAGTGCAACTGTGATAAAAAAATCACCTATTTTTTCCTTCAGACTTCCAGAGTTTGTTTGCTTCACACTTGACTGGTGAAATCTTTTATCCAAAGGCTCTTTACTTTGACTGTTCTTTACTTTGACTGTAAGTTTGGATTGCACGGTGCGCCATTACTCACGTTCAGAAATGACCAATTGGACCTGAAAGGTTTTGGATCTAGGAAAAAGTGATGTCATGTACGCGCTAGCTTCTGAAAAGAGTCTGAAAAGTGTCTGAAAGCTCAAATGCGTCGCGTACACACGCATTGCATTCGTAAACCAGATAGCCTATCCTCGATCCAGCTCTCTCAAGATTTTAAAATTAGTAATGTCAAACCATCAAATAGAAAAATTCCAGTTAAAATAAACTGGTCTCTTTTTGAAATCAAGATTTCAAACTTGGGTCTCTTGGGCCGTTTTCTATTTGAAACAACGGTTTTAGATTGGTTGGGTTTTTTCGTGTCCTATTGGGAAAAAATACTGCTTTCTGTTGGCTTGGTTGGTTTGGTTGGTCAAACTAGGTTGGGAAGTCATGGGCAGCGACTGCTGTCGTTTACGTGGGCTCCAGCCATGTTGTTTCCTTCAACTTGTCAACGCGGAGAGGTCTGGTAATGACTATTCCCAGGAATTGCAGCGTTTCAAAAGAAAACGATTGAAAAGGTGTTCTATTGGGAAACTTAAACCGGTTGCGATTGAAACGGTTGATCTCAGTAGAATACGACCTTAGTGTTTAGTTAAGTAAACATAGATTTTAAATACAAAGAAAAAGAAGAATTGATTCTTTGGTCATTGTAGCACTTTAATGTCTTCTTGTTTCGTAGGCGAAGATATTTTTAAGCAAGGGTGTGAAATTATTGGACACCAGAACTTCTATTCCTGCCTATCACACTGTTTGTCCACCACCAGAGAAATCGTTTGAAATGCGTACTCACTTGTTTACGACCATGGCTGCTGTAAGGAGTTACTGGAGGGATCTTAACTGCGTCTGTCTCAATACCCCACTGGGTATGTTGAATGCACTCTTTGTGTGTTAATTTCTGGTCATAGGGTCGAAGAGTCAGTTTTTTAACTCCCTTTTGTTCCACCAGTAGAGCGATTTTCAAATGCGTGTTGTAAACCAAAACCAAAGTAATTACTTTGGCCAATCAAAAGGACGGAGACAATCCAGTAAACTAATCAAAGCTCAAAGTAATTACACGTAGCCGACACAAAGCCCAAGAAAATGTGCACGAGCACATTGGTTGAAAAAGTGGCGCGAGAACTTTGAAGCAATCACATTCAATTGAAAATCGTTCTATTTATGATAAAAAAGTAATAAGGGGGGTCACCGCGCTCATATCGTTCTGGTACGGCGCTGACGAATACAGCTATAAAAGCCACTTTGACAATTACCATGCATTCCCAAATGCAGGACAAATTTAGCTCGATTTTATAAATGCAATCCCTGATATAACGCAGAGCCTGGTGTCATTCTATGGTTAATTCACATAGGAACCTGACAAATGTATTTGAATGCCTTTGTGAGTACTTAACACTCCAAAATAGATTTAACTTGATTGTTGGCTGTGCGACCCGTAATGGCTCCTTCCGTTCAGTTTTATGAAATTGTCAAAAAACTAGGCATAGTTTTTTCTGATATTTTTAGTACTCTATGAAGATGCTGTTCTCAGCAAAAATATGTAACAATAATGTGGGGACCACTGCACTTGTTCAGGAGAAAATAGCCATTCCTTAGATTGACAAATTAAGTTTGCAGGGGAGCTAATGCGCGAGCCAATGACGCAAGAAATTATCAGCAGTTTTATTGGTGCAATACAGAGACAGTGACTCACCTTAAACGGTTTTCTGGAGGGTCACTTGAAGCTAAGGACAACTAGAATGGTAATTCAGTTATTTATACTGACGTATGACAACAACATCATATTGCAATTAAAGAACTTAAAAGTACTTGTTACCCACAATTAGTTGATCTTTTGGAATTGAATAAGATGTAAGAGTAAGATAGAAATAACCACTGATCGAAAGTTGAACTTAGAGTTGGGATGTTTCTGAAAGGCGCTGTAACAACTATAGGTTTGTGAAAGGGTCATAATTTTTAAGGTCTCAGAGTGAAAACCCCTTTTATAAAAGCAATTAACGAGCTCATAAAATAATGAACTTTTAGCAGCCATTGGAAAATCAATTATGAAAGGGTTTCAGTATGACCTTTACCTAGAAAGCTTTGTCGGGAATGTTCTTAGTAACGGTGCGTACTATTGTTATCGCGCATAAGTTCAGCGCATCTCGATATCTGATATCTCTAATACAGATATCTCACATTGGCAGAAAATGTACCTTTTCAGGGTTGGTACGAACCGATGAAGCTTTGGAAAGTAATGTTAAAAACAGGAGACTACTTCAGTTTGGTAAGGAAGAAATAGACGAAAGCCGTGTTGAATTGCCACCTGGGGACAATCTTGGAGCCGGAGGCCTGGACCGATGTTTGTTCAGTCACTTGCAAAAGAACTGGACGCGGTTGCTTACAAAATCTAACGTTGGAATTGTTCAAAGGAAAAGGTCAGTTGTAATGGGCCATTTACGAGTTGCTATTTGTCTCTGTTTCGAACTGAGTCTTGGTTCTCAACTGTTGTAAGGGAAATAAGTTTGATTTGAATGAGAATGCGCAACTCATTGCCATTTGACTGGTTGTGCAGCAGGACTCGCTTTGAAACTGAGGCATGCAGCAACTCGGAAATGGGCAAATCCTTTAAAGTTACTTTCGTTACTAAGGGTGCCTTAAGCTGGGCTCATTCTGTGCACTTGCCTATTAGCATTTTTTTAGCAAATAAGAGTTTTTAGTTTCTACCTCATTAGCGCATACCCATCATTTAAATCAATTAGCTTACAAACAGCACTGAGTATTGAAAGTGCATTTCATAATAAGTTAACTAGACGTTTTTAACTCTCTGGACGTGTTAGTCCTTGAGGACTATATCCCCATTTCGCTGATGCTAAAATACCCCTCACAACTGTGATGATCATCTCAACGCTTGAGACATAAATGGGAGAAACACTAATGTAATTTGTTAATAGTTAATACGATTTGGTCTTAAAATTGTTTGCAGAAAGTCACCAATACCAACTGTAGCAGTCGAGGAAGAAGCTGTGAGTTCTGGCAGTGATCAAGTCCCACAAAAAAGCCAAAAAAAGATTCGGACGTTAGGAACAGCAGAGACCAAAAAGCTGGCCAAGAAAGGAAAAGGACCAAAAAAGATGCGCAAGCGGAAAGCAGAAGGTAAGAACTGAACTAATTTTACTGATTTTTAGTATAATATTCAGGTGATTATGGACATTTTCTTGTTCTTATTTGTTGAGGATTTAATCATATGTCTCTATAATCACCCCTCATGGACAGAGTGATTGTAGCATGAAAGATAAATTTAAAAATGACTGCTCCCCCCATTTTGTTACCGAGGAAGAGATGTTAAAGGGGCTAGGTCATGCAAAATTAGGCAATTTCAGCACTGATCGAATGGTCATAGAATTAACTAAAATATCAAAACAACTGTTCAAAACTATAGAAGAACTCTAACAAAACACAGGGAAGCCAAGAAGGGACATGGATAGACAAAACTGGAGAGGATTGAAATGGATTGAATTTGGGTAAATTTGAAAAACGTCGGCCCACCTTTTTTCAAATTTATATCAGTCTATATTAAAATGTCATTTACACAACTGGAAAATCATTGTCAGTTATGTGGCCGTGATTTTGCAAATGAAAGACTCCTGCTCTGCCAATTTGACGTTTAGAGCTCATAATTAACAAAATTAAACGAATATACCTAAAATAGCGTGACCTAGCCCCTTTAAACACCCTGAAAGATAATTGAATTCCCAACAGCACTAAAGATGCTACTATGTTGAGCATGACATACACTCTTCAGAGGTAAGAGACCAACAGGTGATTACTAATCTCCGTGCGAGAAATCAAAACCAAAAAAAAAATCTTCATAATGCTTTCTTTATGCGGTTTCCACAAGAACAAAGCAACTTTATGGTAGAATTCGAAGACAGAGAATTACATAGTAAACATTTTTTTCTCCTTGAGCAGAAACGACAACAGTTTTACAAAACATGGATACTGTCGTTGTAAGCACTTTCCACCCCTCAAAAGAAAAAAAAAATCATTTGTGATAACTATATTGTTAAAACATTGTACTACTACTTAGTTATTCCATGCTTGAATTGTTATCTGCGAATGAAAGCTACATGCACTATAGTCCTGTAGGGCAACATTGGTTGGATGATTAATACGTTTTGTGTAATTCATTATAGAGTCGCCAGTATCTCAGGTGGTGAAGAAAAGGCGAACTGATTCAAGTGAAAAAGCGAAAAGTCCCAAGCACAGAAAGGATCCAAACGGGCCTTTATCAAAAGATGGACACTCGCGTATGTCAGACTCTTTCATGTGTTGAATTCCGTTTAGAAGAGCTTAGTTTTTCTTGTGCACTAAAGAATTATTATTCCATTTTTAACCGTAAAGGTAAAAAAAACTTGTTTCATCAAATTAATAAGCACGACGAGTTATTAGACGGGAAAGTATGAGAGGTTCAAAAGTTGAAAAACAAAATCCTCTTCTCTTTTTTCAACTCGTCTCCCAAATCAGTCACTAGTTGACGCCAGTGCTGGTGTATCAACGAAGGTTTGCAGGTTTTTTAAGTATCCTGGGTACGCATAGTTCTTAGAAAATCTTATAAAGTCGTGCCCATGCATTTTTTTCTAAGTATTCAAAATGTAGGGGAGGATGGGGGAATTAAGCAAACAATTGCGAAGTTTTTTCGAGCAAATAATGAATGAATGATACCCACCCCGAGGGAGCTTGACACATGGCTTGATTGTCCTTCTTTCTTTTGTAAAACTAAATTACTGTTGCTAAAAGTAGGGTAAGTTCCATGAACTAAATCGAATTTGTGATTTTCATTCTCCAGTCGCATTTGATGAAGAAGACAGGAATATTTTAGCCAGGAAGGCAAATGAAAGGATAACCTTTTCAGCTGAAGAGGACAGTTGGGTAACTGTGTACATTGTGATTTGAAATTTATGCTGTAGTACTACACAGTCAACATTTCTATTGGAGAGTTAAAGGGATGGAATATCTCACAAGCAGTAAGAAAAATATCCACGCTAACTTTTTTGCAAAATGGTAATTTGTCTTTCAAGATGATAGATGCGACTTGTTTGCCCACAGTGTGTTATTATTCTGTAATCAATGTTACAATTGTCCTTGTGGTGTCAAATTGAAATAAGGTAAAATCTAGTCGCATAGTTCTTACACGTTGATGATTTGTTCATAAATACCAGAAACCTGTCTTACTACATACTGTAGTTTGAGAACAGTTAAGGAAAAAGAAAAAGATTTTGTTGTCTAAAATCATTAGAACTTTAATGAAGAATGTGTCCACATCTTAACTGAGCTGCTATACTTAATCAAGTCTAAAGAATGAAGAAACTTATATAGCAAAAGAAGATTGGGTCCTTTGGTTAGTACGCTTAGGGACAGTGCCTTCGAATTCAAAGATATTTTTGCCCCAGTGTATGATTATGCAGAAAATGCAGATTTTAACAAGTGTTGTTGAAATCCAAAAAGTCAATTGTGTGTAACCACGCATATTTTTAAAGATATTTCATGAATATGTGTAAAAAGCTTTAAAATGCAAAGCAATGTGTGGCGTTCTTTCTCAAATTGAAGCTTAATTATCTCTAAGAAATGCATGGTTATCCCCAATTTTCTTTTTGGATTTCAAGAGTACGTACTAAGATCTACTTTCTGCAGATAGTTTTAAACTGCACAAAACTATCCCCGTATTAGTAAGCGTCACCAATAGAAAACCCGAGTATCTCGAGATGCGCAGAACGTATGCGCAATAACAATAGTAGGCACCGTCCTTTATTGCCTTGAGATCTGGAGATATCTGGTTCAAGATCTCTCTTGGCTACACCTGTAAATTATGGCGTGTTTGTAGTGTCAAAATTCAAGCATGCAATTCAAACCTTCAGTTTGGAAATTCAAACCCTCAGTTCGGCAATTCAAACAATCAGTTCGGCAATTCCAACCTTCAGTTTGCAAATTCAAACCTTCAGTTCGGCAATTCAAACATTCAGTTCATGCAATTCCAACCTTCAGTCTGGAAATTCAAACGCTCATTTCGGTAATTGCAACCTCCAGTTCTTCAAGTCAAACCTTCACAATTCAAACATTCATGCCATTCAAACTTTCAATTCGATAATTCAATATTCAATTGAATTGAAGGTTTGAATTACCGAAATGAATGTTTGAATTGTTGAATTTCCAAACTGAAGGTTTGAATAGAGCAATTGAATGTTTGAATTGCCGAATACATGACTGTTTGAATTTTGAAACTAAAAACGCGCCATAACCCTGTGAAAACAGTTACTGCAAAAGCAACTTCTAATAATAATATCAAGTAAGATTCGTTTGTTTGTTTGTTTGTTTTGCAGTTGCTGCTCTTCCAGAGTGCACTGGTTATCATGAAGTACGAAACTCCCTTGCGTTACCCGTTTATCTGTATGAGAAACATATTACACAAAGCTTGTGCTGTAAGTTTATCCCAGATCTTAATCTCTCATTTAGTTTGTTGTTGCCATAGCAACATCATGTGTCTATCTATGACATGTGCATGCATGCGTGAATATACTCACTTGTACATATACCTTAAATGTTAGAGGGAATTGTTTTCTCTTCTCAATGATATATCAAATGCAGAAATCGTTTTCATCCAGACTTGGCCATAAACAATGGTCTGGCTTAGATAAATTAGTGGAGAAGAGGAGCAGAGGTTGTCAATTTGCAGTCCCACCAATTACATGCAGCAGAGCTCTTTAAGCCTGACATTGAAAAAGATGGTTGTTACTTTAATTGTTTTTTGGTGGGGTTGGAACCGATCAACTTTTAAGAGTGCTTAAATCTGCGTACCTCGTCTAGATGGAAACTCAAAATTGTTATGTTAAAAGAAAAGAAACTTGTAAAGGTACGAGGTAATTGGTTTCTACCTAAATCGAGAAAAAGAAAGAACAAAGAATATGCTACAGAGAAATTTCTTCAGTTAGACATAGCACCGTTGCTACAGTACCAAATATCTCTATCGGCTGTTCAGGTATGTCTTTCTTGTGTAAAGTCTCTTCATATGCACATTCTCAATGGGTTTACCTTGAACTCCCAAAATGGCCAGCTCCCAATAGACCATACTCGTATTCTCACTATTGGACTGGAACTAGCTTGCAATGGAGGCTAATACAGGGGAATGTATTGAAAAGTATTTGCGTTTGAAAAGGTTCCCCCGCAAAAGCCTCCATTTGCACGCTAGTTCCAGTTCAATAGTGAAAATACGAATATGGTCTATTACCTTGATAGCTCAATTAATAGAGCACTACACCGGTTTTGTAGAGGTCATAGGCTCAAGTGCCATTTAAGAATAAACTTTCAGGCTCTCCTTTCATTGGTCAAGTTAAAGTGATTCCCTGGTTTTGCATTGCACAAAACCTACTGTACTGTTCTTGCGTCATTGGCACGCGCATTAGCTCGCGCACATCGATAAAATGGCGGATTTTTATTTACGCCAAACTTAATTCGTCAAGGAATGACTGTTACGGACCTTTGGATTCTAGGACGAGGTCGAGAACGAGTACGAGTACAAGTAGAGACTGCCCGTTTTTAGCGAAGATACTTTGAAAATTTATAACCCGTACGATTAATCGCACTCTTTATACACAGAATATTTTGCTCAGCTATTCCTATTGCTGGTAACTGAGCCTTTTTGCTGATCGAAAAATGCCAAAACTGCTACCGTGTTTTTGACTTGTTTTGAAGGTGGTAAAAAAATCTGCAGAAATCTTTGGCCAGTTTTTTGCCAGTTTCATAAAATTGTACGAGTCGGACAGCCCACACTCAAGTTAAATCCATTTTGGAGTGTTAAGTACTCACAAAGACATTCAAATACATTTTTCTGTTACGTAGGTGAATTAACCATAGAATGACACCTGGCTCCGCATTATATCATTGATTACATTTGTACTAGTTTACCAAAATAGTAGAAATGCTGCCGAGGGAAAGGGAAATAAAAGTTCAATTATGCTGGTGGTAATTTAATGATGGTTCGTGCATGGGTTTTAATACATCCTGAGCAGGGACGGTACAAAACGTGGACCCCCAAACTGGACCTCCTTCTGGACGCCACTCGACAGAAGAAAGAAAACAATACATAATTTTCACAGTGGTGTCATCAAATTCGAAAATCGAACTGAGTGACAGGGTCTTATGAATTTTTGCCTTAAGGAGGTTGAAGATGACGTAGAAATATTTTTTCAAGTTTCCATTTCCGTGACGTCTTTCATTGCACAAATTCCCAAATTGTCACCTTGTGTGACACCATGACACAAAGCTTTTGGTTGTGTGCAAACGGACGCAACAACTGCCAACACAATCCAACATCTGCAGAATCAACAACTCCCAACAATGTTGGGAGTTGTTGCGTCGGTTTGCACACAACTGCCAACACCGTCCAATATCTGCAGAACCAACAATGTTGAGAGTTGTTGTGTCCATTTGCACACAACGGCCAACACCATCCAACATCTGCAGAACCAACAACTCCCAACAATGTTCGGAGTTGTGGCGTCAGTTTGCACACAACTGCTAACACCATCCAACACCTGCAGAACCAAGAATGTTAAGAGTTGTTGTGTCCATTTGCACACAACTGCCAACACCATCCAACATCTGCAGAACCAATTGCCAACACCATCCAACATCTGCAGAATCAACAACTCCCAACAATGTTGGGAATTGTTGCGTCAGTTTGCACACAACTGCTAACACCATCCAACACCTGCAGAACCAAGAATGTTGGGTGTTGTTGTGTCCATTTGCACACAACTTCCAACACCATCCAACACCTGCAGAACCAACAACTCCCAACAATGTTGGGAATTGTTGCGTCCATTTGCACACAACTGCCAACACCATCCAATGGAGAACCAACAACTCCCAACAATGTTGCGTCGGTTTGCACACAACTGGCTATTTAAGCCACTTTTACAATAACCGCGCATCTCCAATTTTGATTTTTCCTGACGCAAGTGCATTACACGTCCTTACATTGTTGGGAGTTATTTTTACGACGAAAGTTAATATATTAATTATGCCATATATATTTGAACTGCAGAGAGCTTGGCTTTCCTTTCGTTGCTGCTTTCAGCGGCTACCAATAACACGCGACCTATCGCCTTCAAAAGAGTCTGATAAAGTTGCGTTTCGGTGGACGTCAATTTCCAAGGCAACTAGGCAAGAAACTGAGAATTTTACTTAGTTGAGAGAATTCTAAAGTTGTTTAAATTAAGTTCCATGGAAAATCATACAAAAAGAAAACGATGTTTTTAAATGTAAAAAAATTAAATTTCACTATACGTGCTAATTTGCTGACTTACACGCATCGTTGATTTTGCAAATCATCACGGGCAAAAATTTGATATTTTTCATTTAAAAATAACATACAATACACCCTTTCTTTTCAGTAGTGTAGCAGCTCTCCTAAACTGGCCTGGAAATCAACTTTAATATCAGCAGATAAAACTTTCAATTTCTTGGTTCTGCTGCTTTGAAATGAGGTCAGAATTAAAAATAATTTTAACGGCTTTTTATTTGATTGACGTCCACCAAAACGCAACTTTACCCGACTCTTTTGAATGCGATAGGTCGCGTGTTATTGGTGACCGCTGTCCGTAATGTTAACTAATAAATATGGCTTTCATATATAAACTTTCGTCATATCTACATCCTTTACGGGCTCAATATGAACTCACATAATGACCAGCTCTCAGATGGGTTGATAGCTCAACTGGCAGAGCACTGCACCGGTATCGCAGAGGTCTGGGTTCGAATCCCTTTCCAGCCTGAATTTTTCGTACTTTCCTTTCTTTACCGCTTAAGTAACTTTAATTAATAACTGGAATGATCAGCATTAACTTTTTTTCTTTTTATAGAGTGTTTTCACTCACGTGATCACTAACCTTGTTCTTCCACCAAAACAAACGGAAACGTTTGAATGATAATAGAGTTCGATTCCCGAAAGATTTGTTGGGTACACCAACCTGGCTGTCGTGACGTCACGTGAAAACACTCTATAATACAATACCAAGTAAGAGCAGGTCACGTGAGCTGCCACAATATGGGATGTCTGTATGATGTAATCCCGATAGGTAACTGGAGTGATGAAAACTAGTTTATGGATATTTGAAAGCACTATGCAACTCTTTATATTTTCAGACAAGTTTTGACAAAACCGGTCCAAGTATTAAACGTCGGATTCAAAAGCTGATGCGGAACACACACTCGCAAATGACTATAAAGATCTGTATCGCAGAGTGTGCACAGGACGAGGTTTGTTATTCTTGTTGTTGTTGTTGTCTTTGTCTTTGGAGGATAAACTAAATTTTAATTTGAGGTGGTGGCATGCTGAGCTCTTAAGCAAACAAGACCATTCCAGCGAGATGAACTATTTTGCTGTGTTTTGAAAACTCAAAATTGGCCTTTTTCTCTCTTCATACTTGGTACAGAGGCAGTGTATCTAGGAAGGGTTTTGTTTACAATAGGGACATTAAAATCTACCACCGCGACATCGATAAAAAGGTCACCTCAAAATATAACTTTGAGCTGTCGTACCGTATCGATTACTCCATCTCGTTCACGTCCTACAATGTGGGCGAACTATCCTAAAAATAAATTTGCACAGGCGGTTTCAGAGGAAAAATGTAGAGAGAAAGGTTTATTTGTACGCTCACGTTTTCGTTAAAACCTCAAATGTGGTGATTTCATGCCGTTGTTATGCAGAATATGTGCTAAAATGCATGTCACACGAGCAGCACCATTGTTTTTCCTCTTTAACCGATGATATTCTTGTTTTTGGTATTCTCGTTGACGATCGCATCGTAGATCTTAAAGTCCCTAATGACAATGAAATGCATGACGTCCCATCTCATTGTAAGAAAAAGGGAGCTTGTACTGTAAACCACGATGGCTACGTGACACCTAATCCCTAATCCCTAATCCCTAATCCCTAATCCCTATATCCATAGATCAGACCACAACACCGGGAACTCCATGCCCTACTCTTCTCGAATAGTGTGTGGGTTCTTTAACGTCCCACAGGTTTTTTTAATATATACCCAAGGGTTGTGAGACAGCACCTCCGGCTTATAGTCCTTATCCGAGAAGACTTGAAAGTCTAACCATTTGCAGATGTCGTTACAAAGGCAGCACTTTGTCCTCAGTTATTTAAAGACCCTGAGTGTTGGTCCGGCCGGAGTTGAACTCACGACCTCCCGCGTGACAGCCCGGTGCTCAACCAAGTGATCCACCGGTGCGCGGTACATTTCGCTATCTTGAATAAGTATTTCACGATCGTTTCATCTTGTTTACATTGTACAATATGGGAGAGATATCCTATAACTGAATTGATACGAACAGATTGGAGTAAAGAGAGAGAATGAAAGATTCACTGTTGTATGTCCTCGTTGTTGTCAGAACCTTAAATTAGGTCATTTCTAGTTGTTGTTTTGGCGAAATATCGGAATACTGGAAAGAAATGTACAAGAAAGTGTTCTGCACGTGCAGCACAATCATTTTTCTTCTTTTAACCAATGATCCAACTGCTTTTTGGCGTTGTCGTTGCTGAAGATGTCGTCGTTGCAAATGTCCGCTTTGTAAACGGTCGTTGCTATTTGGACGACACTTAAAACAATTTTCACTGTTAACTTTGTCGTTTGCAAGAACTTTATGAAAAAGTTGGGTGAACGACAGTGAAAATTAAATGGCTGAGATATGGTCACGTGATACTGGTCAGCGGATACCTCATTTTAACAGATGTTGGTTGACCATAACATGGATGTCCAATATCAAAGATGTACGCTGTAAAAGGCTGTCATGTTGGACGTATTGATTATTATTATCATGATCATTATCATTATTATTGTTGTGAGACGTCGTCGTATGTGCCCACGAGCAATACCGCTAGCCACAATTACCATGAGAAAAGCAACTCATGGGTTCCTACCTGATCCTATAAGTGTGGTGCCACCGGAGCTGCGCTATAAGGTATTCAGACACATAACGTAAGGTGGCTAATGCGATTTAGTTTCTAAAGAAACTGGTGCGTCGTCTGTGGCAAATTGAAATTCAGAAATGGATTTGGGTTGGCATTGTAAATTGACCAACGTAGAGAAATTTGAAAGCTGACGTTTTGACCTTTGGCCCCTTCGTCAGAGCCTACTGCATATTACAGTTCAAATCAACTCGGCTGAGTGATCCTAACAAGATAGCTTAAGGTGTCTATAATCCCCAAAACGTTTTTGCCCAGATGAAACGTTGTGTCATGTTGAGAAAAGTGGCACCAAAAACACTGTTTTTTGGTCAAAACTGGAATTTTCTTTGAAATTTTAAAATACGGTTTTTCTGCTCCATGACCGGGTTAAGGGAAGATTGGTACTAGTGACGTAAAACCCAGAAATTTAGCAACAGGGCAAACTGAACAAAGCAAAGGGAGAGGGCAGACGACAACAAAAGCGAAAGACGTAGTACATTGTATTTGAAAACAGCTGTTATTCGCGGCCGACATTTATAGGGAGCAGTGACATATAATTAAATGGCCTAGCCATAGAATGACTTCGCTCTCGTATCCAGTTCAGATTATGAGGTGTCCGAAATGAAGCAGTCGAAGTCTCACCAAAACTCGAGCGATCAATCCTCAGATGTGGAAGCTGAACGTATAAGCATGTCGACGAGCCGCAAGCAGATGCAGAATGTCTAGCGTTGTTTTGTGTTATGAGCAAGAAAGAGGGACAGGGGAAGAAATACAGAAAACACCCCATAAGCGCTTTAATGGAACAGTTTCGAACGTTGCTACAGCCAAAGACAATACATTTCTCAGGCATTTTTTCAGCAAGTCACAAATCAGAACGATTGAAGTCCGGGTTTTACGTTACAACTGAATTACAGTCGACCCATGCCCTTTCGGCGAATTCTGCAGCTTGGCAATGGGTTTTCAAACCTTGATTTTTCGCCACTGAAAATTCATAGAAAATTCCGGTTTTGCCATATTTCACGCCATGCAAATATACACTTGGGGTTATAGTCACTTGAAAGGGACGATTTCATGTCTCTGCGCATGGGCAAATGGTCGCATCAGCCCATTTAATTCCATTGTTATGGAAACAATCGAAAGCGCAGCTGCAGGAAATGGAAACAATACCATAGAAGTGGAATTTTTGATTGCAATCATTTCCTTTGTGTTATGAACCTACTGCTTGCAAAGAGATGACTCGTGCGTTATGACAACGCGTGCGTAGAATCAAATCTTCGGCTCGTACAATAAATTCGATGGTCAAAACTAAATTTGATATTTTTTGTGTAAACCCACACTAACTTCCACCAAATTTGGGCCTCAGTTATTCCGTGTATTCGTTTTAATACTCTCTGTGATCAATGAACATCATCTGGTCCAGTAAGAAACCGTAAAAACTACTACTGCTAGCGCCAAAGCTTGGGCATGCGCAAACTCGTGAAACTTTCCCTTAAAGGGCGGTGCCTACTAATTCGCAGGCATTTTTGGGCGGTTTACTGAATATACGGGAAAAGCAGATCTTAAAAAATGTTATTGAAATTCAAAAAGAAAATTGGGGTAACCACGCATTTTTCGAAGATAATGAATCAACAATATTCGTAAAAAGCTTTAAAATACAAAGTAATGTATGGCGTTCTTTTCCAAATTGAAGGTTAATTATCTCTGAAAAATGCGTGGTTACCCCCAATTTTTTTTTTGGATACCAAGATCAGTTGCTAAGTTCTGCTTTCTCCGCATAGTTTTGAACCGCGCAAGAATATCCCTGTATTAATGAGCACCACCCGTAGGAAATCCGAGTATCTCAAGATGTGCAGAACGTATGCGCAATAACAATAGTAGGCACTGTCCTTAAGTTATTTTTCTGTGAAAAAAATCATTCCTCTATCTATCGGCTCCTCTTCTTCCCAGGTTCAAAACTTGCTTGTTAATTAACATTTCCTTTACGGATGTTTAGTCATTCCAGGGATTCGGTGATCCACAAGCCGAATTTGAAGTGACATTTAAGGAAGTTGTGAAAAGATTGAGGCAAAAGTTTAGGTAGGAAGTAAAGATATTTTTATACCCTAATGTAACGGTTTCAAAATCGCTGTGCAACAAAATCGAACGGATCAGTAAAGTAAATGTTTAAGCCGTTTGCCGCTTGTCCCGTAAATAATTGACATCAGCAATGTAGTACTGATGGCAATTTCCCTAAATTCGAACCCTTGGACTTCTCAAACTAGTTTGTAACCTTTGATCATAGTTGTTTCAGATGAGAACTTTCTGCATTTTGGTAAGAAGGGTGTTAAACTTTGCCCCAAGTGGGTTATTCGCTATTTTCGCAAATCCCATAATACAGCTTATTTTGGGGGTTATTTGCATTAAAACAATGGGTATCCAGTTCACTGAAGCATGATACAGTCCCGAGAGTCAATAACTTGTATTGTTTTTGTGTAAAGAACCCTCCAAAACTTATTGCATTATGGGAAGGGGAAAATAGTCTATTCAGGCAGGAGCCCATCTGGAGCGTGCAACTTCCATACAGCGTCTGTGAAACGGCGTTTTCACAAGTAGGTTCATTTTTAGACCAGCCCTTCCCGCGAATTATGTCAAAAAACAAAGGCAGTTTCGGTTCGGTGACCCTATGACGTCAGTTTAATTTCTTGTAATTGGTCATCGGGCTCCTGTGGGAGTCTCATTCGCGGGAAATTCAATCTAAAAATAAATCGGTCTGTGAAAACGCCATTACACGAATACAGTAGAGTTGTAGGCTCCGAGTCATGGGTTCCTGATTCAGGTCATTCTTCCATTTGGCTTAATTATTTCTTTGAATAATGAATTCCCCATATGAATACTCAGTAAAGTGCAGCTAAAGTCAAGTATTTTCCGTCTACAATCTTACCTCAAAATTTCTCTTTTTCACTGTCGGGCAAGATGCGGCAAGGTATCAAAACTAGCAGTAATTTGGACCTACGACCGTGATGTGAGAGGCATGGGTCTATTCTCGATTTTTACGTCACAAACTGCTTTGCAATGCAAAATTTTTTTGAAAAAAGAAATTCAAAGCAGTTTGTGATGTAAAACCAAGAGTAGACCCATGCCTCTCATATCACGGTCGTGGGTCCAAATTACTACTATTTCTGCCAAGTTTACGAGGCTTGCATGGCGCAGAAAAAGCGAAATTCATGGTGACAATGGTGACATATGGGGTGATTTATATTGGGAACGAAAAATATTTGTGTGTAGGTCCACTTTAAAGGCCCACCTTCAACCGACGGGCTTTTCAACCGAGTTTTCTTGTAATGGAAATTCGCATAAAGTCAGTAAAGTAAAGTCAATTTATTTAACGTCGGTAGTTCCTTCAGTTATGAAACTGGTATCAATGGAAGCTGACAGTGCACCTTTTACTTTTAGGACTTTTAAGTATTTGTCGTGTTAGGATGATGAACGACACTTCCTATTATCTACAGAAGAAGTAAGAAGTAGAATCTTAATAAACTGGAACAACGATCCCCACATCCCCACATCTGCGAATAGCAAGGACTTTTAAGTATTTGTCGTGTTAGGATGTTGTAAACAGTTCCTATTATCTACGGAAGAAGTAAGAAGTAGAATCTGAATAAACTGGAACAACGACAAATAGGTTGAAGAACGTTAATTTACTATTCCATGGCGTTTTCATTGATGTCGCTATCGTATATCTTTGAAGGGTTCCCAATCTCCACTTTCTAGCTGTGAGGTCCAAGTGGCTCATTCAGAACGAAATTGGATGTAAACACAATCGCTTCCTTGCTGTTTACCTGGCTTAACCTAAAATGAAAGCTCATTGAATGTGGTACTGTATTAAGTTTTAGTCTTGTGCCATTAAACTACTTCTTGACTTTGTTTCCTAGTCTCAGGTAGATTCGTCAGATGAGAGCATTTTATCATTGGGACCAGCTATTAGTTCTGTCGCTGACATTACCAAGGCAGCAATCAGAGACCAAATCCAGGTCCGAAACGCATTATTGTTTCCAAAGTACATGTACTTTGTAATGTATAGATTTAGCCAAGCCTAAAAGCGGAGCTCCCGTGTTATTACTGGGTTGCCTATGGCAAACCAGTTGGAATCTGTGTTTAGTTTCGTGTTTTTTTTATTTTTTTTTCCGTGCGGTAAAAGTCTTGCCTGTCACTCCCCTGCTAAGTAGTGGCTTTGTGCATAGAGTCTTGTCTGTGTATTTTGTTAGGTTTGAGGGGGCTGGGGGAATACGTAGATTTCCTTGGTGCACACAGATGAACGTTTAATTATTAAACCCGCAATGGCGTCGAAAGTCGTGGTAACGGGGATGGCGTTTTAGTGGCAAAAATATACCATTATGAGATCAAGAATGGAACGTCAATTGGAATAACGAAACAGGCGGGGAAAATAAATATCTGGAATCTTAAAAGCGACGAGGGATGGTCTTCGAGAACAATTGCGGTCGGATATGAGAAAGTGTGTGTTGTTTCTAATCCTATTTTATAAACTGTGCTGGTATGTAGAACACTGACAGTAAGTGGGAAATTGAGTATGGGTGTAAAAGGAATCGAATGTCTTGAATGTATCACAGTGTTTACCGAAGTGGCATCTCATTTGTCTGGCAATTTGCATTTAATTTGCAGTCAAGCTGTACAGTTTTCAGTTAAAAAAATAATTGAAAATGTGACAGTGAAGAATTATTGGAAAGAAAGGTTGTTGTCTATTTTGTGCTTTGGAAAAGGTTCTTTAGGAAAGAGTTCAATCTTGAACTGAAAAATATATTTATTTGCATATCGTATGGTTTGTGAGACGGATTGTTTCTTGTTTGCACGCACGGAATTGGAATAGAAAGGGTTTTTTTTGTCTCCAATAGCAAATATTTTGTTAGTTTCAATAAATTTCATGCTGGAAAAGGTTTTTGTGAGATGTTTCAACTGTTGTGATTCATTGTGCTGTGTAGTATTCGAATTTAACTAATTTGCATAAGTGAGTTGAAATTTAATACGCATCAAATAAAGATGACAGGAATTTGTAGGCATGATCGTTCTGGCAAATGATTACAGCTGGCGATCGTTTTTAATTAAGGTCAGAAAAAGATTTCAGTATAGTCACTCTTGTGTAAAATGAAGTTATTGTTAACTTGAGAAAACAACAATAGGGTCGTTTTATACGAGAGAAAATAAGCCGCGGCTTACTCTGGACGCGGCGTACATAATACGCCAAAGGAACTATTTATACGAGTATAAACCCCCAGGCCAGGATAAGCCGGGGCTTGAGGAAGCTGTGAACGTAGATTTTGCATCATTTATATGGGCTGTTCGCATTTTATTTTCTCTCGTATAAACGGCCCTTATATTTCTGTAACTTTTTTAAAGAGAGAGCTTTCGCGCACATTTTATTTCAAGCTATTCAGTTGAAATATTATTTCTCGCCATTGGCTTCGTTTGCGTGATCATTTACTGGTGTTGACATTTAGGAGGTAGTTGTTTGGTTCTAAACGAGTAGGAATAAAACGACCAGGAATGAGCGAATTTTAGTGGGTGTGCGATAGCAACACGAGACAGGAGTCGAGAGATTCTAACGATAGACAGATATTGACTAACCCCTCCTGAAATAACCGAAGGAAGGCAGGCGTTGGTGGTTTGTGTGAATTTATAGCACTAAGTGGATGGAAGTCGTCACGTTTTGATTGGGCAGCTTCAGAGACGTCCTTCTGAGGAAACAAGTTGTTAAAATAGCTAATTGTGATTGGAGAATTTCGATCCTAAGTATAATAAGTATAATAATGCCTTTTATTGACAGGCAAAACCATATGATTGAGCGTGATCATACCAAATATCATTTGTTTGCGCGATCAAGTTGTGGCGAAGTGTGCAGCCCATGACAGTATGTCGTTTGTGAGCATATTGCTTTTTGTTGTATTAAGCTTCTTCCTCGGAACGCTCAAACAACTCACTTATGCACACGCCGTTTGCGGTAGACCCACACTAAAAGATGCTGTTGAGCGATTGTTTTGGCCGGGGTTGGTCCGCAAACTGAAAGAAAGTTTATATGTTGAGAACAAATGTGTACTAAATGAACAAATATGTGAAAATCATGATATGAACTGCACTGAAAACCAAATGCCAAAGGAGAGAAGCACAGAACTGTGAAAGTTTCCTGAAGAAGAAAGTTCCTGATCTTAAAGTTAGTGCTAGCGGTATCGAGCTAGTCGCAGAGATGTACGCCTAGCCGGATGCATTTAGTTAAATTTCTGAAAAAGGTGAATTTTCTGTCTATTTGTATTATCATGGCTTTTTGTTTTCTGCTGTTACTGAATCCCTTTGTATTTGGAGCTGTAACGCTATTTCATGTGCAATTACTTGTATCGTTTGCAATTATCCTCACTAGTGGTGTTGTTAGCATTTTTACTGGGTTGCCAAACCCAGTCGGAATCTCGGTTTCATTTCGTGGGTTTTTACTGGGTTGCCTATGGCAAACCAGTCGAGGTCTGCGTTGATTTCGTCGTTTTTTTAATTTTTTTCCGTGTCGGTAAAAGTCTTGCCTGTCACTCCCCTGCTAAGTGGTGGCTTTGTGCATAGACCTTCTCTGCGTATTTTCTTAGGATCGAGAGGGTAGTGGGAAATGCGTAGATTTCTCTGGTAGACACAGTAGAACGATTAACTTAACCGGCAATGGCGTCGAAAGTCATGTAACGCGAATGGCGTTTTAGTGGATCTTTGAACAAAATATACCCTTATGAAGCTCATGAATGGCAAGTCAATTGGATATACAGGTGACACGATTGACTTTCTTGCCTTCACGCATGCAATGAAATAGGAAGAGGTTCTCGCCTCTAAGAGCAAATATGTTGTTTGTTTCAATAAATTTTACGCTGGAAAAGGATTCTGTGGTATTTTCTGCCTTTGTGAATTATAATATCATGTTGTGTATTGAATTTCCGAGCTTAAGGTTCAAATGTGATATGGGAGAAGTTTTTTAGTATTGCGCTGTAAGTAGGAAGGGTTCACAGGCCTGTTGGAAGCTTGCTTGAGTTTCAACAAAATGAGCCCCAAAATCAGTGAAAAATTATGACGCAGATGAATAATAAAGTAGCTGCCATTCCAAAATGATGAAATTACCTGGTGATAACTAACGTCGAACGCGTCTTGGAGAGTAAAATTTGACTTTGCATAAACAAGAGTTGTGCGATTGTGATCTTTGTTTTGACTTCGCTCATTTCATTGTCAAACTTTATAACACTTGACAGAAAAAGAAACTTACAAAAACCCGGTATCTTGCCATCAATTTGACACAGATGCTTCACTGTTTGACGAGTAAACATGCCGCGGTAACTTACTCACGGCGCCCGCTGAATTCCGGCCATGTCACTTTCGATTTGGCGATTTATTTGAACGTAGCAAAAATCTCCCCAAATGTTTGTCGCTGTTCGTAACTTTTTATATTCTATATTCACGGTTCAAAATTTATGTTGTTTTCATGTCGTAAATATGTTATTCTCGATCGACCGTCCTGGAGACTTCCTTCTGCTCTTTCTAAAAACTATGTATCAATAGTTATTTACTTTTGCATCAATATTTGTTTTTGCATAAAGCAAGCTAACAAGATCTGTACCTTGCTCAGTTCGCATTTGTTAGCGTTAATAGTATTTTCGGTCCGATGCTTCTGTTTTATGAGGGGTATATTATTTTGGTCTCCCATCCAAACACTAACCCCGCCCAACAGGGCTTGACTTCAGTGAACTTCGGCATTACAAAACCGTCAGATGCTCGGCGGGCACGCTTAAACTTGTGGTGAAAAGAAGTTTATCAACATGTCAGCCCAGAAGCCAATGTTTCTCACTTCCCATTTATTTTCTTCAATCTTTCTGGGTTTAGTACTTTGCTAGTAACCACATGTCTTCTCAGACTATTTACCCAAGACTTCTACCATGGCACTACAATGATAGACAATACCAAAACAATATCGTGCACTGTTAGAGCTACATATTACGCAAGGACAGATCTGTTTCTTCGTACGACCGTGCGAGGACCTGTGAGCCAAAGGGCTTCTTCTGGTATGACTTCTTAATGACCTTGAAAAAAAATTGTTTGGAACGGTGCACGTACCACAGGCAACCCAGTGTACCCTCACGGAGGGTCTAGTTTATTCTTACAATATGTTAACCTGGCTTGAGCTTGCGCTCCAATCGAAAACCACCACCTAGTCAGCGGTCAATTGTTTTTAAAAACAAAACAGCTAACCTCAGTGAGATTTAAACTTGAGCCCTTGATATGGTCACGTGATACTGGACAGCGTATACCCTATTTGGACAGGTGTCAATTAACCATAACATGGATGTCCAATATCAAAGATGTTCCCGCGAAAAACGTGGGTTGCACCATGGAGTTTCACGTTGGCATAGATGGAAGGGTGGACGTACGGTCGTACAGTGACCAAAACCGAATTTTATTTTCTTATCCATGGTGCTCCGCGCGCCGTTAAGAATATAAACGAAACATCGTAGTGTCTATGTTTGTTTGAGCAAATGGCCAGCATTGATTTTGTATTTTTTGTATTTTGAATGTTAGTTATAGACTTGTCAGTATGTGTAAAATCGAAAATCACTTTTAGCGTTAAAACGAGGCAAGTTTGGCTTATTAGTACACAAAGGAAAAAGTGATATATTAGCTGCCATTTTTGCATTTGCTCTGAAAAATAAGTTCGAAAACCAAACTATCTCGTTAAATATAACTCCAAGGTCCCTAAAAATAAAATACAGCTCTCCACCACAGTCTACATATCTGTTTTCACAGCCCACCATGACTGTAGCAGACCTCTTAGAAAACAAGTCGTTTCTTGCTGTGTTCTGTATCAGTGTCTTGCATATCATTGTATTCATCCTTTTCAGATCGCTTTTACCACTTCTCCAGAATTATATGACGCTTACAGAGTCTTTCAAATGTTTAACTCCTTCACATGGGTGAGATAATTTTGTTCTTAACAATTTTCCCTTTAATATACACGAAAGAGAGTGTGAGGTTAAGCGAGCGAATAGTGAAAAGCATCTCTCACTGGCGCATTCATGTTAGCACGTGGAGTGAGCAGGCGCTGTAAGGTTCAAATAGCCAATTTTTGGCTATAAGCACCCTACGACCCATGTTCTCCTACAAAGAGTTGTTTCCCAGAGCCTCAGGTCATGCGCAGACATTAGATCTAAGGCTCTGGTGACGGAAATGACGTTTAGATTGAAATACAAGTACAACTTGATCTTTTGAGCTTGCGCACAAACAAGAATTGCAAAATCTACACCAAATGCGAATGCTCGGAACAAAAAACTTATCCTCGTGGTTCACTTACTCCAATTTAGGAAAATATCAACGACTATTAACCACTATCAAAAATACCACAATACTCTTTGTTTGTCCCTCCAAAATTTTGCATAAGCATTATTTTTAATTTCTCTTTGAACCATTGTAAGTCTCAAGAGAATATGGAAGCAATGCTCATGCAAAATTTTGGAGGGACAACTAAGCCAAAGGGTATTATAATATTTTTCATTGTGGCTAATTTACTCAGTAAATTGAAGTGATTAACATTTTTACAGGATTGGTCTGATTTTATGATTTCGTGCCTCATTTTGTAGGAAGAGCTCCATGCTGTGTTTAAGGACATGCAGAATAAGAACCTTGTCACTAGAAAGGTAATTCAAAACCAAAGTAATTACTTTGGCCAATCAAAAGGACAGAGACAATCCAGTAAGCCAATCAAAACTCGAAGTAATTACACGTAGCCGACACAAAGCGCGGGAAAATGTGCATGCGGGAACCCCGATTAGTTTTGGTTTCACTTGTGATAGGTTGAAAAAGTGGCGCGAAAACGTTGAATCAATCACTGAGTGAACTAATGCAAAACCAAAGCAATTCACTTATCACTTTTGACGCTCAATTAAAAACCACTCTATGTTGCTGATGTTGTAACTTCATAGTGCCTTGTTTGCCTTCTGTTATGCAGAGATCTGTCGAGCATTATTCAGCCCAGTTGATGCGGTCATTGCCGTTTGCATCCCTGACCTTCCAGCTTAGCATTGTGTAAGTATACTCTCTGCAACCACTCTGTGTTACTCCCACCCGTGGCAGTGTGAAAATTGAAATGTTTGTCTTTTTGTGAGAGCGGAAAACCAGAATACTGTGCGAAAACCTCTTACATCAGAGTAGAGAACCAACAAACTCAACCCCTATGTGACGCCAGGGTCATGGGGTTTGAGTTTAGTTGTGCCATCCGTGCTTCTCACAATTTACATAGTGAAAGAACCAATTAGCTCTGGCACTGAGTTAAAAATCAAAGAAAAGCTATATGAAGAGAAACAAAGCCAGCAGTAATCGTCAATAGATTGTGCATCAGTGTCCATTATTAATATGCAGGCATATTGAAAAATGATTGGCAATTTCTTGAAGAGTTCGGTAATAAAAGAAGCTGTGTTAAACCACGTGGTCCAACTGACATTGTTCATCTTCAACCTGCTAATGGAGTGTTTTCACGTGACAGCGGTCATGTTGGTTTCCCTAAACAAAGGAACGGCGGCCATGTTGGTGTCCCCAACAAATCGTTTGGGAATTGAGCTCTATTATCATGCAAACGTTTTCTTTTGTTTCGGTGGCAAAACAAGGTTACTGATCACGTGAGTGAAAACACTCTGTAGTCTCCTACACAGCCGTTCTTGTGTTGTCACGCGTTGCGTGACTCCCCAATAACGGCTGCGAATAAGAGTAGTTTGTCAAATAATCGTTAATCTTTTTGGGGGGAAGGGGGAGGGGGGAACTTTACGGTTGTTATATTGTTTTAAGCACCAGCTGCCTTGCGCAGCCTTTGCATTGTATGGGCAGCGTGTGGAGGTTGCCCTGGTTTTATCACAATGAGTCAAACATGAATATCTTTAATCCTTAGATATCATCGACTCTTCATGGAAGGCTCAAAGCTGGACAGATTAGCAAAAGAATTTATAACGTTTTTTAATCATCTGGTGAAAGGAGAAGAGCACACATTACTGGGAAGTAACGCCATCACTAGTTGCAGCACCAGAAGCAGCAATGACAAAGGGGACAACAGCGTTGAAGGAAATGGAGCCACCACTCCTATGGGCAGCTCTAGAGATGATGGCCCCAGAAGCAGTAGTAACAGTTGTGATAAGGGTACCGACAACAGTTGTGGGAGCAATGGTCCTCCTAGCGGCGAAACTGGCACTCGGACGACCGCTAGTGGGGTTGATGGCTGTAGTGACAGCGCTGGCACTGAGAGTAGCACAGAGGACATCAAGAGCAGCAATGCCGCCTCCACCAGCCTGAAAGAAAGCAGCAGTAATACGGACAGTGGAAGTATTAGTTGCAGTGGGGTCATTAGAAGCGTCAGTTGTACTACCAGCAAGAAAGGTGTCGGACTCTCAAGCAGTCGGAATGGTGGTAATACAAAGCAACAACCCGTTAAGAATCTCACTCCAGGTGTAATAGAGATCAAACCTAAATGCACTCTTGGAGGGCATGTGGCCTGCGTTTTGTCGCTGCTAGTTACAGGCAAGGTAATGTGTGATATTCCTTGGATTCTTCAAGACACTTTTTCAAGAATACTACCAGCTTGCATAAAAATAGCATCTGTCGTATTCTGACTTGAAGAAGAAGTTCCCACCGTCGAATGCTAACAAAGGTGGCAGCATTTACTCCGTACTACCTCGATTGATTTGTTGAATGACATAATAACAAACGTACTGTATTTACTGGGTTCAGCATCCTTTTTTGCGTCACGACTGCTAATGCAGACTCTCATTGGGGAGCAAGGATGGCGTAGCCTCCCACGCAGACGTTCTTAGGGCTTCGTTACGGCGTTCCTCCCCCATGAACGACTGCTGAAACGAAAAACCGCTTCCGTTCAATGGCTGTTTGTCCACCATTTAAAGAAACCAATCAGCATGGACTAATTGTGTTGTGCATAGCCAATCACATGCTGCGAAAGAATGCCATACAAAACACGAGTTTACCCAAAACTGGAAAACGGCCCCTGATTGGTCGGTAATCCACGAACGGAAGTGTTTTTTTTTTTTTTTGTTGTTTTTGCTTTGTTTCAGCAGACGTTAGTGGGGGAAGAACGCGTGACGAAGCCCTAAGATCGTCTGCGTAGGAGGCTAGGGATGGTGGTACGCACGTAAAGGTGATTGCACTCGCCTCCCACCAGTGTGGCCCGGCTTCGATTCTGTTCACTCGTGGCCATATGTGGGTAAAGTTTGTTGTTGGTTCTTTACTCTACTCTGAAGAGGTTTTTTCTCCAGGTTGTCCAATTTTTCCCCCACCTTAAAAACCAACATTTCTAAATTCCAATGCGATGCGGTGCAGGACCTTCCTGAAAACCACTTTCGAATGAGTGGATCTTCCTAACTTTCCGACTTGATAATACTCTGACTGCAAGCCTCAGTCTAGTGCGTCTGGTGTTTCTTACTGCAATATTCAATGCCAAAGAAAATTTTTATTTTGCAAGATCATGACACAAAGGAAGAGCAAGTGTTGTGTATAATTATCTCTTTCACAATCTGATTGGTTCATTTACAAAATGAGCGTTCCTGATAGCTATTACAATTGACGTGAGCATGACGCTAGCAGCGTTGTCCAGACTCTTATCGACAACAGCAAATTAGCCAATTAGATTGCGAGATTGCAAGCATTTGTGGCAAAGTAAGATTTTGACTTAGGTTTCTTCCTCAATCCAGGCATGCATCTGTCGAGGTGAACATTCCTGATGAAATTTTGAACATGGATCCCTCAGAATTAGCAGAATCAGCGGTCGACATGGAACCACAACAGCAGACAGCTGAGGACATTGCAGAAGTGAGTAAATAGTTTGAGAGTTTTTTAAGTCTAGAGTAAAGATCAAGGCATTTTGTATTGGAAGTTTAACAAATTGATGTCAGTTTTTCATGCGTCTGTCCTGTTATTGATCATGAATTTCGTCATAACATTGTCAAATTGGTTGCCTCCAATTTTCTTTTTGGATTTCAATAACACAATTGTTAAGATCTGCTTTTCCCGCATATTAATAAGCCGCACAAAATACCTTTGAATGAGTAGGCATCGTGCTTAAAGTTAACAGTGATTCGAGCAACTCAGCCCAGAATTACAAGGGCAGTTTTTGGAGTTTCATGGAGTCATGCAAGGTTCACTTCTCTGATGACCTATACTGATTTTCTACTTCATTACTTAGTGTGATTTTAAAAATCACTTTTTACGAGTTTTTCGCTTTCCTAGTTTTCTTTTCTCTTTGGATTCAATGGTTCGTGTTTTTCCACTTTCTGGAAGTAAACTTGGCTTATATCTTGCGTCTTGACAGGCTAGTGTCCAGTCATCAACTGCAGCTTCATCTGAGAAAAGCAACGACGAAAGTGACGCGTCATTAGCAATGATGGATGGAGTAAGTTCTGGTGATGATGGAATTAAAGCAAGGAAAGCTCCTGGGAAGGGTACGGAGAGAATTGAAATGTCGCCGGCTGTGGCAACGGTATCGAAAAAAGGCAAGAAAGGTGTTCAGTCGCTTGCATTAACCAAAGGAAAAGTCCGCTCAAAATCTGGAGGTAAAGGAAAAGCTGCTGCTGCTTTCACACTCCCAAGGGATAATGTAACAGTGGAAGAACGAGAAGTTTTTACCTTGAAATTGCCTTCATCGATCGTTACAAAATTCACAAGTGCCTCTGAAATGGAAGCCGTCAAAGACAGTACCAGCTACCTAACAAGTTGCTCTGAAATTGTTAAGGTAGCACGACCTGCCCGAAGCAGAACTGTGCCCGTAGCTTCTTTGTCTAAAGCTAGTTTCTCTTCTCGTTCTTCAAGAACAATGCTTATGCTAGCAAGGGGAGGAAAGGACCCGTACGATCATATCAAGCAGCTACCAGCTCGAGCTCTAAATACCCACGACTTCATGTCTTTGTACCCCTGTAAAAACAAACTTAAAATAACCGATGCCAAGTGGCTTGCAGATTTAGAGAATGGCCTGAATCTCGCAGACGGAGGAAACACGTACTTTGAAGCTGTTTCAGAGGCAAATTCATTTTCTGAGACAGCATCGATGGGAGAACGAAGTAAGACCAAAACAGGCAAACATTCAGCGACTCAACGGGCAACTTCAAACCCAATCAGTGCATCGTTGGGTCAAATTTCTAGTGATTTCTTGACTTGCCCTGTTATTCTTTCTCCGGCAATGTCATTGGAAGATTACTTGGACCAAAAGAAGAAAGAATTGGGATTTAACGAAATGGACTCAGTTCTGGTTAGAAACATTCAAGACATTGTTAGCTCAAGCAAGGAGATAGGTGTGTCTGTGGCACAATTAAAGGTATGTTGGGGTAAACAGGGGACCTTCTTTAGACCGAGGTGACGATGGTGTAATGTGGAATTCCTGCATGGTGGACGAATAAAGGAAGCTAATAAGAGATCTTTTGTTTAGTCCACCAACACAGCGGTGATGCATGGCAATTTCCCTTTCGTAAACGGTCGTTGCCATTTCAATGACTCTTAGAAGTTTTTTTGTGTTATGAATTTTTTTTTTTAAATAAAGAAAGAAAAGACCAAATGACGTATTGCACCCGGGCTATTGGATTATAAGCGTACGTCACTCACCACAGCACTATCGAGTGGCACGGCCAAAACTTAATTTTTTTTACATATTTAACCACTTTGTATGAAATATAGTAAATAGTTAATTGCAATGTGTAAAACTAACATCAACCTCAACGTAATGCAAACCCTTGGCTTAAGGTCTCAATCTGGGTGTAATTTTAGCTGATTAAGTTGCAAATTCAACCCACCTCGGGTCCATTTTATTCCGAAAGTGGTGGCCGCTAAGCATGACATCGACCACTAACAATGGCATCGGCCGTTTACGAAAGGGAAATAAGCAGAGCCGATGACGTACCTTGAAAAAATTAACCACCCATTGCCAAGTATTACTTTAGAAGGCATTTGATGTTAAACAAATGAAGATTGATTATTTTACAGGAGAGAATCTGTGGAAGCAAAAAAGGGGAATTACCTTTGTCACATTATTCAATTGAACAACATTTTGAATACATGTGTGCTGCTAAACTGGTGAGTACTGTTTTTTTTTTTTTTCATTTTGAGCTGTGCAGTCTGTTACCTTTCGCCTGTTGCCTGACTGATCAAGCGGCGCTAATGCCAATTGGCGGCAAGGCACTTTACCATAGGGCAATCTTTGTTTACATTTTTTGCCTCATTAGCATAAACCCATGGTTTTCTAATCCATCATACAAAACATCCTTTCTGAACCATTGAAAGTTCATTGCATAATGAGCTATCTCTGAAACTTTGAGCGCAATTTACCAGATAATGTCTGACTAATTTGAAATTTTACAATAACTGCAAAATTCTTGCGCGCTCATTCGCTAATTTTTATTGTCAATAAGCTGACAGACACATAAATTTATAATTTATGCGATATTGACGCGATATTGGTAGCGTCAGCTTGAATAAAATTGAAGTTTCTCGCATTTTTGTCTTGCGTTCTTCTCGTGTTTTGACTTAAATTTGACCCCTCTGCCTGATCCACAGCTACTTTGACAATGTTATGAAAAAATTCATGATCAATAACAGGACAGACGCATGAAAAACTGATATCCATTTGTTAATTTTACAAAGAATATTTCGGCTCTTTATCGCTTTTGCCATCCAAGAACCTATCAGTTTTTGACGGCTAATAACTCGCTCGTTATCAAAGCCAGAAGGCTCAAAAGTGGAAATCTTACTAAGTGTAACCCGTTCTTTTACCTTTTGATCGAAGTCAATTTGAATAGCAACAGCCTTCAATCAGCAAACTCGTATGGTAATCACACAATTTGTAAATAATGACGTCAGCAAATTTTCGTTCAACATTGATGACGTCTGCATTGAAACACTCATTATAACAAAAGAGTGTTATGCGCACACAATCACCATCCCTGTGGTCTACTAGAAGATTTCGCATGTACACAACCATACTGTCGGGAAGTGGCATGGAGCTTCCTGGTGTTGAGGTGTGCCCTCTGTGGTGTATCATAGTTGGGAGGGTAATTGCTCCGAGATATTAGCTACTTCAAGCTACTCTAAAATCCGAGGGTAAATAAAGATGTGTTGTGATATATGATACGTTAGCCAGGAAGTCTCAGAAATTTGATCATTTTATCGCTATTTTTGATTGGGATGGTTAAGTGGTGCGTGTAACAGCACGTGCAATATTGTTTAGTGGTATCCGGGCCATGTGCCGCTTCTTCTGTTTTTTAGCAAATTTCCTTCCCTTGGTGATAATCCCGTTTTGTTTTCTCAGTTGTACAGGGTTGGTATCTGTGTGCTTCGCTTAGTCACACCCGCTTTTGTAAAGCCCTGGTCTATGTCACTACTGAAGGTAAGTATAAGTTGTAGAATTGTCTACCGCAGAATTGGTATTGTGAAAAAGAATTGGTACAGGCCTTCAATTTTACTACCTCTTGAGAACCTTTGATTCTCTTCATTTTTTTTGCCGAGGGACACTTCAATGGCGCAGGCAAACATAGATAATTCAGTGAACCGTAATCCCTTTAGTTACACGCTGTGTACAGTTTGGTCCTAAGGCTAGTTTGTTTGGTTGGTGTTCGACATCAGTTCAGTCCATAAATACAATGTTGAGCTTGTGAAAATGTTGGTTAAGTTCGTTTGGAATTTGACAGTAAATTATATTGACTTCTGTTCGATGTGAAAAGGTCGTTTACGTTTCCTTTTTAGCCCAAAAAGGATTCTCAAAAATTAACTGAAAAGGAAGCTACAAGCCAGGAAGGGGAGAAAGAGAGCATGGATTCTCAAGAAACGAGCGACATACAGGACGATAATTTTGGTGCTAGGAAGGAAACCAGTCAAACTGGTTCAACAAGCTCGGAAAAGACAGTCACTGTTGACAGTTCAGTGATAGTTGTTGAAGAAACCGCTGGCGAGGAAAACAGTGGAACAACTGAGCAAGCAGGCTCGTCCCTTGAATCATCAGGTGATAGTGAAAAGAAGCAATCCAAAGGGCAAGGGCACAAGAAACCTAAAATAAGGTATGCAGCTTGCCAACTGGTGCTTTTCAATGTTTGCTTTCTGAATGTAGGACACGCTTTCTGTTCAACTGAATATTTTTTTTTATAAAGGGTTTGTCCTCCTTCAGAATTGTAAGCGTCTTCTTTAATGTGGATATATTGTTTTCTTTTAATGAAATAATTGTATATATTTCAAGTGCAGGTTATCTGGTGGCTTCAACGGAATTCGAACCCATGAATTGCCCTTTGCGATGCTGGTGCAATGCTCTACCAACTCAGTGCTATAAAACGACTCAGTTGAGAGCAGGTCAATTTAGTAATGGCAGACCATTACATAGAAAAATTCCAGTTAAAATAAACAGGTGTCCTTTTTAAATCAAGTCTTAAGAGAATTGGGTCACTCAATGTTTATTTAACGAAAGAATCGATTTTTTGGTCACAGTGAAGCAATTGTTTAAGCAATTGTGTAACCTGAATTTTTGGGTGTCTGTTAAGACGCATTTTCTTAAATTGTCCAGTTAAGTGCATGGAGCACTTCAGTCTTCCTTTCAAATGTATTCTTTACTCTCACGTTACAGCAACTATGAGAGCTATTCAGTTGTGTGTCGTCCTTGGATCACAATTGATGGTACCACCAGCCAGCCGCTACTGAGCATGTTCAGAAACATGGTGCTGATGATAATTTTGAAGAATCCCGGCATTTCAGAGGTTTGTTTCTTTGTTTATTTGTTTACATCTGCATCCAATGTGATTATTATAACCACAATGTTGAACAAAAATCGTTGGGAAAATGTTACAGAAAAAATGGTCATTCTCTAATTTGCCTGTGTGCTAAAAGATCAACTAATCCGTATTTTGTAGCCCCCCTCCCCAAATCCCCCTCCCTTATACTACTCCAATGTTGGTTTAGAAAAGGCCAAAGTCTTGCACAGTATATTTCACCACGTTATAAACATTGGTATGGGGAAGAGGAAGGGGGGGGGGGGGGGGGTGAGGGGTGGGGACCAGGCTTTGTTTGTCATGATGCATCTCCAATGCTGATCACGCCAGAATTTCCTAAGAGTATTTGTCCAAGATTGTAGCACGCTTATTTTCACATGCAGCAAGTTAGTCCTTAGTTTTTGTTTCTGTTTGTAGTGACCCGCAGGGGTTTTGCCACAGCCACCTTAAAGTTCGAAATTTGTTTACATTAACAATAAATGATCACGGATATGCGATTCTTGAAATGTTGCTTTGGTGATGCTCTCAATTAAACTTCGTTAAAAAATTGGAAGACACCCCTTATTCCCATAAAATACAACACCTGTACTCTGTTAAAGGAGATCTTTCAAGTTGATACTGAAGTCTAACCAAGAAGGGAAGAACTTCATCAGGTTGTTTGACAAAACTGTCTTAAACAACCAAATTCTTAAAGAGATGAATTAATCGTTATTGACTCGCTGATATCCGCGTGCTCCGAACAATAGCCAAACTTGTGTTTCCCGATTACTGTACGACGTTTCAATAGAAAATGTTACCATTAGCAACGAGTGCGAGTTCAAGAACAAGTACAACTTGTACTCGTTCTCGAAGTTGTGCCCTACGGATTTAGGAAAGGGTATAGTATGAGGTCCACTCTATACTATAAACACTATTCTTTGGCAAAAAATAGGCATTTTAAGCTGCTTTTTAGGCTTGCAAAC
>NC_090873.1:13556638-13579138 GCF_036669935.1 Montipora foliosa | reverse complement strand
TATTTGTTGTGTAAATTTATCACAGCTGCATTTATCTGAAAGCATGACATCAAACTAGAAATCAGAGCAATTAACAAAGAAGACACAACCTTGCTGTACGCCATGTTTGTTTAATGCTCGCCGTGAAGACTGGATCCAAGAGAATGACGTAAGCGTATTCGCAAATTTGCGGATACGACCGTCCACACGTATACGTATTCGTATCGGATAGAAAATACGCTGGATACGTGTGGACGCAAGCCGTATTCGTAAAAAAAAATTTGCGTTTTCACAAATTTCCGGATACGTGTGGACGGGGCCTAAATAACCTTAGGTTTATCATTATATTTGGGATCTTGCTCACTATTACATAACGAAATACGTCAAATATCACAGTCACTGTCTTTCTCGGACATAAAACAAAACTGCGAGAAGTGTTTTTCTATTTAGTCTTGTCGGAGTTCCAGTACGAATTTTACTTTCCAGAACCGTTAAGAGAAGCAGGCGAAGAGGCAAGCACCGAAAAAGAATAAACAAGTCTCAAGGAATAGAAAACCATGCGCAAGAGAGTCAATATAATAAAAACCTTATTGAACTATTGTAGCATGTTCGGACCTAACGCTAGTTCAATAACATCTATATACCACAAGAGTGAATAGTGCTCTCCGAGCGCGCTGATTGGGCAACTCGGAGGTGATTATCCAAGTACTTTTCATCTCCACTTCGTTGAGTTATTGTTAAGGGCCCACAGACGTATTTTTCGCGCGTTGCTAAGGAGGTGAAATGTTACTTCCGGTGACTGACATCATCATATCGTGAGCTGACCAGGAAACCCACTCACAAGCAAAAACATCCGCTCGAACTGTTGTTTCCATCGAAGGTTTTTCCTCGCCCTTCCTCGAACTCGTTCTCAGATCAACTGCGCCTGCGTTAACGAACTGACGTCAGGTTTGAGAAAAAGCTAAATTTCCTGCGGTCTTTAAATTGAATTAAATTTTTTTAATATGGCACGTTTCACCTCCAAATACAGAATATAGCGAAGCATTGATTTTTTCAAATCATCTTTTTTGAAAATTTTATGGGTATTTCAGTATCGTTTATCTCTTTAACAAGAACATTTTTCAAAATAAAAAGAAAACCATGCTTGGCTGGATGCAAAAACGAATACAAAGTATGAAACCACTGATTAAATACCCAAATTGAGTAGCACGTAGACAAATTTAAAGTTTTTTAAAATTGGTCACGTGATTTAGGGTCATTGGTTTACACAAGTTGGAAACTGACCAAAATAATGCCAAATTCTCTCAAATTAGTTAACTATTACATCCTTAGCAACGCACCCCAAAAAATACGTCAGTAGGCCCTTAAGGCAAGTTCGTCTTTGTCCGACTATTAACACTCTCTGTTTTGGGCAGCGCTTCGTCTTCTGATTTCAGTCCTACAAGGCAATCAGTATGTTTTCGTTTAGGGCTACCGCAAATGAGTAGATTAAGCCTTGCAATTTTTTTTTAATTTTACGTTGTATGCATGCCGTAATATGGTTCTGTTTATTTGTCGAGTTGGTACCCGAGCTATAAATTGAACTGGAAGAAACGTTCTCCAGCACCGCACGAAAAAAAACGAGGTTGGTAAGATATTAAATCTGGAGATCTTTCAAACATAAAGTTGTCCAGGCTACCTAAGAGCGCCCGCTGAAGTGGCCAATCGCCGCGCGCACATCATTTGAGAGATGTACATGTAAATGTCTAAATAAATACAGCGTATTTGGCTGTTTCTTTTACAAAATGTGGCTTTGAATTCGTTGTAAAACGTACTTAGCTATGTGAGTTAGCAAATGAAAGGCGTTGGTCAATTTCCGAGATGACTTTCAATTCTAGCAAAGAGCAGTGTTTGCGACGCCATCTCAGGTCCTTCAGTAGTGGACTGTATAGACCGTATTCATAAATGGCGGCTAAGTAATTATTCTTTTGTCTTTATGCTAATCATCCTAACTAGCCTCGTAAACACAAGCAAATTTCAAAAAAAAGTTTGTTCCAAATTGAGGCTAGTTATGATGATTACTCCAAAGACAAAAGAATAATTTCTTGACCGCCATTTATGAATACGGTCTATAAGGCTATCACATTATCGGCTAAAGGAGCAGTTTCTACCGATATGATACCGCTATCTAACTTTAGGGGGCCACTTTTCCGAAGGAAATATTTTGGAGTTCGAGTAACTTTGGTCCACAGTTACACTCGAACGAACAATTTCCTTTGGACAGAACATTATCATGCAACATTGTGTTCGATTTGTGTGAGCGTCTCGGCATCTCTGAATTTTCTCCGTTTTGTGGGATGTTTCGTGTTGGTTAAATGACCTGTTGTTAAACCTAAGTTGGGACGCAGTCCTAAGGGAGCGTGTGCGCACCGGCGGACATGAAGATTGGATCCGGTTCATATTGTTGAATCTTTTTCACTTGTCTCATCTACAATGTATATTGTCAAACATTTTCATCAGACAGTTTGTTCTTGGTCAAACTTTAGCCCACCCAAAGTCGTATTTAGCAAACATGATATCGGTGGAAACGTTTGATTACGTAGCACGGTTGACAATGACAGAAATCTTAATAATGTCAGTTTTTCGAAACTCTCACTATTGACTGAGATTTCTTATCACTCGAAAAAACAATCTTTTCTCCGCAAACCCTCTTCTACATGTTGACGGATAGAGCGAATATGAACAAAATTCCGACTGAGTAAAGGGTTTTGACGCAGAACAATAATAATGCCACGGGTTTTTTGCATTATTTATAGCTGCAATACCTGTGCCTTCTTCAGTTTTGGTGTTTGTGTGATCGTTCCTCTTGTAAATTCTGTTGGTTGGAAAGTAACGAGTTGATGCAATATTCAGAGTTTACGGTAGCAAATATCTTAGATTTTATGATGTAGAAGATCAGGGGGGAAGCAAAGTAGGAGGAATTCAGTTTGAACGCTGGCATTAAATACTTAAGGCGCCAAATCATAGCCTTCCTTCTTTTTCCATGGAATTCCGGTTTTTGTTTTTGTGATTGGTGTATTACCAATAACAGAGTAAACTAGAAAAGTGACCACACTTCGGCGTTTGTCATCGGAATTTTATACACAAAAACGACATCGTTGACAGCGCAGTTACGACAATTGATGAATTTGCTCAGTTGAAAACCAGCATTCGAGCTCGTAGTAGCAAGTCGGACTATTTTCTTTTTGACAACAGAGAAATATTCTGAACTATGATATAATTTTACACATAGACAGAAAGCTCTCAGACCCAATTCCAACAGCTTTCAATTGAGTACTGTGAGACCAAAACCTAACGTTAGGCCCGTTTTAAACGTGGCCGCATTTTACATGTGCCGAATCTGATGCAAATGAGCGAAAACAAACGATTTTTCTCATTTGTATTAGATTCGGTATTTGTAAAATGCGACGTTTAAAACGGGCCTTACACTTTCATAGTATTAAAAAAAACTAATTAAAAAAAAACTTGAGGGAAATTTAGATCGTCCGGGCAAGAGTTGTCTTGTCGGTGATTTTAAATTGACTGACGTTTCGAAAAGCGGAAGTGGAAGTGATTTTCACTGGAATAATTTTACACTCTCTATTGAAACCTATTGTATTTCCATTATATCAGATGTACTGTAGTTTTAAAGAATGAAACGACTTACTCAGTTCATATGAGAGCAGCTATCATCAACACGGCCATAACAAGAAAACAAAACCCGTTTAGACCAACGTGGAGAAAGAGTGGATAGATGGAGTTAAATAGGGCGGCTCCACATAAAGTGCACAGTGTTTCCAGAGTAGCGACAGCGGCAAACAAAGCACCTAAAAATTAAACGAAACAATAGCATGAAATCTCTAACCTACAGTAATTCGGTAAAAACATTGATTGGTGTTGTCATCTGCAACGTTCTGCAACTAACACAGTCTGCAACATTTTTTTATGTGGCTACCTTAGAGACCTTCAGTTTTTTCAGTCTACATCCTGGGTGTCTTAATAGACTGCGCAATGGTTTCTTTTCAAAGCCGCCGTACCGGTCGTCGTTCCTTAAATCATCTGTATTGAGGCATGCAACTGAAAGAACATAACCGAGAGTCCTGGGCCCAGTTGTTCAAATGTTCAAAGCCCGATTAAATTAAAGCTGGTTTCCATATGATCGCAGACGATCGCAGATCGCAGAAAGTTCTGCGATCGTCTGCGATCAAATGGAAATCAAAGTTCTCCGATCTGCGATCGAAACGTATCCCATAACATTTTTAATTGTGACCCATGATTCAACTCTTCTTAGCAACAAAGCCCGAATGTTCGTTATTCTCTGTCAGAAACACGAAGTTCTCTCACTAGTGTGTGGAAAGCCCCAAGTTCTTGTCTTTTCATGAATATTTTTCGAACCCAAAACGATGTTTCCTTCGGTTTTGAAGCTGACGATGTCGTCGCTTCAGAACTAAAAGAAGAAATAACAGGGTCGTAACCAGGTATATAGGATCACGGATCAAAGGTCTGAAAAGGACCGGATCAAGGATCACAGCCCTGGGATCTGGAATCACAACGGGTGGGGTCACCGTGGCCACGTTAGCACACACCGCTTGAAAAAGAAGAAAGATCTTGGTGTCATAATAACTAGCAATTTAATGTAAGTTTTCATGGTTACTGCTTAAGCGGTTAAGCTGCTTTCTCTTCTTCGTCGCACCTGTCCCATATTCTACTGATCCCGTACTTGACGAACCCGATCTCGTTGTATAAAGTATTTGGAAACGCCCTTCTGTAAATCAATCACCTATCAGTCCTCCTTTTTTAACCGCAGTATTAAACTATGGAAGCTAATATGTAATTTATTTAAAGTTTTTTTTTTTTTTACTAATTGGGAGGTACTCTTCCTGGGACTTTGGATCCCGCTTTTCTAGTGTTTATTCAATAATGAAGGTATCACACTACAAGTATTTTGACTGTTATCATGTGGCCAATAATTTTATTAAAAACATTTAAGGAATAAATGCGTTGTAATGTAATATTGCTTTTATGGAATATCATTTTTTTGATGGATAGCCAAACAACGTGAATCCCCAGCGTATAGAACCGGACGGTGACCCATCCAGTATTAACCCCGTCTAACAGAATATGACTTCCCTTAAGCAAGCCGTAACACTATCATATGAGATCGAGGTTATTTGTGCCAGAACAAGATGGCGTCCAAACGCTGAAATCGTATGGGTATCACGACCGATACCCGAGGGACATCCCGTGGGACTGACATGATTAGAATGCAATAAGTAACGTCAATGATATCTTTGCTTTTATAATTTCTCATTTGAGTTTTCGAAGTTAATTGAGGATATAGGTGCTTTACAATTTACGTCATGACCGCAATTTTTGCTGACAGAAACAAAAGGTCTCTCATTAGCTGTCTTTGTTTGTTATCCAGCATTCGTACACGGCAACGGCAATGTCACAAAGCAATAACATCATTGGTTAGAGTAGTTTTCAGATGACTTTCTAAAGTAATTACGCGATTGCAATTGCCACGCTTACTGAATGGTTTAAAAAATCTCGCACCAGCTTTTAAGTTATCAACCAATGAGAAGGAAAACCTAAACTAATCGCGACTCGCACGCGCGATTTTTCCCTCGCTTTGAGCAACTCACCCGGAATTGCTACGAATTTGGATTGGTTTATTGCGCTGTTTGCACCTACTGTGATTTGTCGAAGTAATTTCTTTGTTTTACGCTACTCAATTGAAAACCGCTCTAAAGAAGAAAAATAATCGTGCTGCACATGCGCAATCGAACGTATTTTAGCACATAATTTTGCGGTACTATGCATAACGGCGTGAAATTACCAAAATTAGAGATTTTGAAGACAACGTGAGCATACAAATGTGAGCCTTTTTCATTCTCCGTTTTTACTTTGAAACCGTTCTTACTCAATTTATTTTTAGGATGCTTCTCCTTCATTGTACCTCAAACTTTGCGGGCAACATATTCTTTGATTGCACTCACGTGATAAGACGACCAAGTTGGTGCCAAAACAATAGAAAAATGTAGCTAAGTTTTGCATAATAATAGAGTCAAATTCCCAAAAGACTTTTTTCTCTATTGTTCTTTACACCAACATGGCCGCCGTGACGTCAGATGCAATCAAAGAATTCCGACCGACCGGGTGGTTCATGAAATCCTCCGTTCGGTGTCCTTTCTCAATAATTAACCTGGAGTATCTCTGCTCCTCCCTGGATGGGATTCAAGTACATGACAAGGTGACCCCTAGCAAGGAATTGCCGGTGGCGCCTTACAATCCGGGGTGAAGAGAGGAAATGCAAGAGTAAAGAGCATTGCCCAACGAACACAACTTGGCGATCTGGCCACCCCCTGAATCGTTAACCATTCTTCGTGCAACCCGGGCCAGAATCCTAAACAATAGGCCAATAGGCCTCCCCTTCCTCTCTATTTTGTGCCAACGCGTTGCGTTGTCCCTATTCTGTTTTGTTGAAGGAAAATGTTGATTTTGGCCGGAGATTCGTCCGAACGTCAGGCAGCCAACTATATTCTACTGTTAATTGGAAAAAGGAGGATATACTGCGACTGTATCACGCTTTAGACCACTATACGGCGAATGCGTCGTAACTGCGACAGAATCAAACCTCACCTTGAATTACTCGGGGAGATACAGCGAATAATTTAATTGAATTCAAATGCTGCAATGAGGCTTAGTAAATAATTACCTAAACTTTGCAACTCTATACTATATTAAGGAAATTTTCCCACAAGATTACTCAAGTTGCAACACACAAGTCGGTCAGTATAGAGTGTTTTCACTCACGTGATCAGTAACCTTGCTTTTCCACCGAAAAAAAAAAAGGAAAACGTTTGCATAATAAAAGAGCTCAATTCCCGGGTGATTAGTTCGGTACACCAACATGGCCGCCGTTCCATTGTCATGATGTCACGTGACAACACTCTATCAGTGGTTTTCACGTGACGTAATGGGGGCCATGTTGGTGTACTGAACAATTATAGCGAAAACGCCTTTTGGAAATTTGGCCCTAATATTATGCATAACGCGAGCGACATTTTGCTTTGGTTTTGTACACCAACATGGGCGTCTAATCACGTGAGTGCAAACCAAGAATAGATCTTTCAGTTGCTTCTTTTATTTGTCAAGCAGCATTCATTTACGCCACTGTCACCTGGGTCTCAAGGAATTGGTTGAAAACCACCAATCGGAACCAATGGAGTTATCCACTCCTTACGTTTTTCATCATGCCTGGCGACTCCGATGTCTTAAAAATCAGTCAACCAATTCGAATTCAAGAAGTGGTTAATTAATTGAATTAGTTGTTCCTTTTAAAACAGTAATGCAGTACTAACAGTGTCACAATCTTTTGTTTATCCGACATGGAAACCCCAAGGCCGCGATTTCTGGCTAACTGTGGTGTACCGAAATTTAGCTGTTAACGGAGCTCGAATAATGTGATTGGTTTTTATTGATTGATTGATTGATTGATTGATTGATTGATTGATTGACTGATTGATTGATTGATTATGGGATTGTGAAGAGTGTACATGTTTGATGGAAGACATGTTGATATGTTGAAGGGATGAAATGTTAGCGAGTCAAAGCCCCTAAATCACTGCAGTTCCGTATAAGGGAATCTTTGCTGACGTCATTGCTTACGTTTTGTTTCACCAACGTATCGTGCTATTTACAAATTGACTTCAAATGTCAAGAACTTGTTAAACTCTAATAAATCTCTAAATATAGTCGTTTTTAATCCTTTCAGCTTTGATAACGACTGAGCCAGTTATTAGCCATCAAAACTGATAAATTCTTGGGTGACAAAGGCGCTAATATAATAATTGCATACATTCTTTGTAAAATCCCAATTTTCAAAGCATCATTGCTCAGAGATTATCTGGTATTTTCAGAGAGAGCTTATTATGCAATACACTTTCAATATTCAGTACTTTGTTCTCGGCTGACTAATTAGAAAACAATAGCATTTTTGTTAATGAGGCAAAAAATGTAAACAAAGATTTCCCTGTAAAAAAGACAAAAAGCGAATGATAGATCTTTGGTTCTTTTGCGCCTTAGCAGGAAAAATTGAGAATAAAAGAACGTTGCTAATGGTTACAAAAACAGAGCCACTGCGGTTGTGCGTATTTTGCAACCGGCTAGAGGTTGTTATCTTCGGTAATGAAAGAAAGTATCACGTGCCCACGCTCCCCTCCAAGAACTGAAGTAGACCCGCCTGTCTTGCATCAAACCTGAAAGGTTTGGATGTTAGCCATCGGGTTCAGTTAGTGACACAGTAACGAAGTTTGCAGGTGTCTGTTTTGGTCAGGTTGTACACATAGAATAACCCACAGTTCCTAACACTTATTACCAGCTGCCAGTTGCAACATTTGCAGCTCCAGTTGAAGCACACGGTCCTGCTTACAATGCCCTCCTTGGGGCTTGGGTGAGTTCCGTTTAGCCAGCCTGTTGCATGTGTGTTACACTTGTTGGGTGCTATGCAGGTAGTTGGCATTTTGAAACCTGATGTGCTGTTAAAGCAGTACCAGCCGGTTGCAAGTGTTTCGTCGCATTTCTGTGATGAGCCTATTGTTGCATGTGTCACACTGCGGTCATTTTCCTGGTTCAGAATATAGGAGTTGCATTCCTGGCCTGAGAAGATAGAGACATCCAGGATATTTGTTAGGAAGACGAATTGAAATTTAAAAAAAAGGAAAAACATCTTTTCCTCCGGAGGTCTCATTACACCATTACCACATTTCATTGTTGCATTATACACCTCATTCCAAAATGGCCGTCATTTTAGTATTCTTTTGTTTGCTTGCAAATTAGCCCTTGTTGACTCGTTCTCAAAAGAAAATTTAACATTGAACGAGGCAAAAAGGGGTAATTCACTTTGCATGCAAACAAAAGAATACTAAAATGGTGGCCCTTTTGGAATAAGGTGTATAACACAGAAAATTACTTTCCGAGCATCCGTGTTAATAGCGATTGCTTGTATTTTTGTATCACAGAGATTTCAACACGGTTTGAATTCTGTTTCCACACAGCTGTCGGTCTTTTTCAATGCCCGAATCAGGTGTTGTTGAAGATTTTTGGAAAAATTGTGTTTCTCCATAATTTTGAGGATATCTTGCGTATGAGAGAGGTAGTGAGATGGTAATGGTTTACAACGGGTTTTCCGATTCCCGGACAGGGCCCAGTCCTCGGGCGCAATAAACTGCAACTACCACTAAAAACATCGAACAACGTTTAGAGCGTTATTGGGAGTCAACTTACCTGCCAAAGATGAGCCAATGTAATTCTAAAATATCTCAATTGTGCTTCCTTGCAACGCACCGTTTTCAAAAATAGGAAGAATTATGCACAATCTGCAAAAGCGTACTTGGACCCCAGAAACTTTTTTCTTCGGTTCAGTTTTTTTTTGGTTGCTGCTTGTCTCATGACCACAGAGGACATGAAGATTACTTGGCTTCTCTTAGTTTCAGTAGTGGAAAAAAATCCTCTAATTTCGTCTGTGATATTTGAAAAGGTCCTAGAAGGAGCCAACAACTAGGAAACGACAACTCCAAAACTAGGCTATGTCATGGCGTCTTCTCAGATCAAGCGATTTTTAGACGAGCTCTTGAGATTTGGTCTTGACGGGTGCGCGTGACCATCCTCAGTCCCAATGTTAACAATATCTCATGCAAGACTTTTTATATTATCTAGTTTCGGGGAAAATCAATCTAAAAATAACTCGGTCCATAATAGCGTCCAGTTCCGGATCCTGGTCTTAGCCATTCTTTCTCTAATTACCTAATAAGCCTCTTTTGTTGGTTTTTGGGTTTCATTCATCTTGTATCAAACTCGCACATTTAATAATTTTTATTTAAATCTTTATTATTTGTACTGTAAGGACTCACCGAGACCAAGTTCGCAACGATCGCCAGTTAAATAAGCTGGGCATGTGCAGTTGAAGCCATTGATGACGTCGATACACGTTCCACCATTAAGACATGGGTTGCTAGAACATTCGTTAAAATCTAAGAAAATAAAACATGAGATGAAAAATTGGTTAGAATTCCCAAACTTTCAAACTAATCGAATGTCAGTTAAGAATTGGGAAGTGCAAATTAATAGAAATTGGGAACGGCAAATTAAAGTTACCCACGAATCATCTTTCTTTCAATAACTGAACCAGATACAAGAAAACTGAAGAAAACTCGAAGGAAAGATCACGGGTGTTGTTAGTAAAATGAGTAGGCAGTGAGGGCATTGGGGTAGGGCGCTTGCAATGATATTTTCAGGACCCCTTCTGATCGCTACTTGAATTTGATCCTGGCAGTCCCTGGTTCAACTTCTCGGCTGGTGCAGCAGTTGACTGTCTTAACAGTGGTTGTTCTTGTTCTGCTCTGTCGTTTCGTTGATCATGTTGTTCCCTGAAAGGTCCCTATAGGTATGGTCAATTACGTTTGTATGTAAGTAAGACAACGGGTAACGATCTAACGAGAATTTGAAAATTTGTTCATAATTAATTTAACACGATCATCTTGAAAAGAAACTTACGTGCTTCGTTTCGCAGTTGTCTTCAAATACAAAAATCCCTTCGCAGAATTTAAATGTTAAGGAACTTTGCCCGGACCCTTTTAAAGTAGAAATATCTTCATTACGCCAAGAGAAAAAGAGGGGCAGAAAGGGAGTGTAGGAGCCGATCTTTAGCCGGGATATGTTAATTTCCAGAAAACTATTTTTAGATCGGAAATCTGTTTTCCCGGACGTCCGCAACTAGTAATCAGACGTCATACAACACTATCTGGTATTGTGTAATGGTGGATGTTGGATTTTCAGTATGGTTTTAGGAGTAGTATTATTCATTCAATAAGCTATTAGATTCAAAGAAATTGTGGAATCTCTCCCACTTCGGGTTTTGGGGAAAGATGTACCGAGAGTCTACTACCCAAGAGTAAGAATTACTCAAATTGGCCTAGTCCCCATCAGCGTCAGATAACTGTATATTTTTAAACTACGTTTTGCTGGAAAATAAAAAGTGGACTTAATGGGCTAACTCATTGTTGTACCCAATTCAAATCCTTTGGGAATAAAACGTTTTGTTCCAGGTATACAAATACAATACACAAAAATCCTAACCTGTGAGCAGAGGTCCTTCGATCTTCGTAGGTAAGTCAACTGGGAGGAAGGGACCTTTCTGATTATGGGTGATTTGAAGACAGTGTAGTCTTGCATGCTATTTAAATCCCGAGTCGATAACAATTCAATAAAAAAAAAGCCAGAAACACCAGTTGCACAGTGGCTACCAGTGAACCCCTTTTGACATTGGCATGAATACTCTCCCTCACCTTGATACTCGCAGGTTGCACCATTTTTGAATGGGGATCCTGTGTACGTTTTGACAACTGAAAAAAAGAAAAGAACATTTCTTTGTTTTTCAATGCGTTCCACCGCCAGAAATAATACTTTATTAGTATAATTACATAGGTGATTATTGAAAATTCTCTGAGCTAATTGGTTGCACTTGAGGTGACTATTACACGATAATCGCCCAAGCATTTTTTTTTTAAAATGGCTGTAAGCCGCTTTCTTGAGGTCACAGATGAAGAAATTTATTGTTTTAAAGAAAATTTATAGTTTTCAAATAATCAACTATGTAATTATACCAACCTCGTACCCAGGGCTTTTCTCCCAGGGAATGAGGTTTGAATTATTCTGAAACAATTATTCACCTCAGGCTCGGTTAATATCGGTGAATGAAAACCGAGACGAAGTCGAGATAATTTTTAAATGTTGGAAACATTGAGGAAGACAACAGACGAAGTGAGGCCGTTGCGAGTAATCTGTCAGTTTGAACTCCAGCTGAATTATTATCTATCATTAGGGAATTACTGACTGGAATACGACTATGAATTTAAGTTTTCAGTTCTGAGCAATAGCGTACTTTCAGATGCACATGATCGTGCAGCGTGTAACTTGCAACTCTTTTCCTTGAAACAAAGCTGGGGCAGTTTTAGGACGCCAATTTTATGCCCAAATGTGGACAAAAATGGAATCGAAGCTGGAAAAAATGCACCAGCTACGTTACATCCAAATAAGCAGGTTTTTTTTAACTAAAAAAACCCCAGCTATGAACCAGAGCTAAACGCTTTAAGGTCATGATCTTTTGGTACTTTGTAAGTGTAGAGGTTAACTTAATCTTCACGGTGCTTGTTCTCAGAACTAAAATCTCCTACTGAGTCAAAATACAATTAGAGCAATTATCAATGTGACAAAACTGTACGACGGTAAACGTAAAAGTTAACCTCGAAGCCTGACATCTGCCCATTTCCTAAGTTTCAAAAACTATTTCCAGCAGGAGCCCATGATCATGAGTGGGAGCCTCCCTATGGAGTATATCCTTCAATCAACCTTTGCGCGTATCTTTCTATTTTTAGAACTCACCCTCCCGCAGGAGACTCACATTTACATCAATTTACACCAATTTGCACAATTTGCATGCATCGTTTTTGCTATTTTTGTCTTCGTTTGACAATAACTTTATTTTGATTGGCCATTCTAAACAGTGCGTGCAGAGCAAAAGAACTCGTGGAGATCTGAAAAAGGGAAGATGCAAGGCAAAGGTTGACTGATAGGACTTGTATGGGAGAGGCAAGCTCCTAATCATGGACTCTTGTTTCCATCCAGGTGTTTCAGAGGAATTGAAGTCAAAATTGGGGGAACATGCCTCCCAAATCCTTAAGTCAATTTATGATAATGCATTTACGTTTTCCTCTATCTTCTCCATAAATTTCTAAGCGGGTACGAGTTACCATTAACTTTGCTGTCAGTACTTACCTCCCTTTTCCATATCACAGTAAGCCACAGCAGGCTTGTTCTCATGGCCTCCCGAAAATAGCCAGTATCTACCATTAGGCGCTTGTCCCCAAGATGCGTCCTTAATTTCTTGGCACGAAACTGCAGGTTGCAGTGGAGATGAGCCAAGAAATGCTGTTGTGAAATATATTAAATTCATGATAGTGAGGGTGGTATCCAATCGCGTCCCATCCGTTAAGGGTTTTACCATGCTCGACATTGTAATTGAGATCTTTGACTTTCATCGAGATGCTCGGCTCGGTAATGAGCTAACGAGGTGAGCACCTGGCAAAAAGACAAATTTTGTACGCAGGTTCATCTCTCCACGAAAAAGAAAGATCCAGGCATAATCGAGTTAAGTCGCCAACCTCGATTCAGAATTAAACTGTTATTACATTTATTTTTATTTCTGGATCCAAAGGGTCATCTTGGTTACCTTATCTCTATCATTCTCAAGCCGTTTAAAAATAAAATATTAGCTAAGTTAAGAAACGTGCAAGACGGTAAGATATGATTTTTGCTTTAAGCGAAGAATATTCCAAATTAGCTTTCCAAATTCAGAAAAAGAAAATATGAAAATTAGGTCAGATCCTAGTTCATTTTAATGTCGCTCTAGGTAAATCGAAATTTGCTGTCATGGAAACATCCAGAGGGAGAAAGGACGACGCCAGGACAATGCCACAATTCAATCATTGGTCAGAAGAGGAAAAATAAATCGTGCTGCACGTGCGGCACGCGTTTTAGAGTCTTTTTTGTGGTACTCCACAGACGAACCAAGTTGTTATCGATGACCTTTCGGTTGTCGATAACAGAACAATGCGTGTGTGAATCACGACACAAACAGCGAAAAATCAAGACTTCGACAACAAAGTTTGTAAACGACAACTACATTATATTTCCCAGTTTTGAAAAGGAAAACTACTTTAGTTGTCGATGACAAACGCGGCCTTTTTGTTATCGACAACTCCCTTTCTCCCGACTGCGAGCAAGTCATCGATAACTAAAGTTTATTTCGCAGCGACGCAAATGATTTTTAAAGTCAGCAATTCTTTTTTTTCTTGTTACTATTTTTCCCAGGCTCCCGCAAAACGTACCGGCTATCGACAACTAAAAGTTTCGTCTGTGGAAATGCATTTCCTAACATTAACAGTTGTCGATTAAATCAAGTTGTTGACTGTAAGCTGTAGTCGATAACAACTTGCCTCGTGTGTGGAGGAGTGGAGGGCCTTCGGTGAAATCACCAAATTTGTTGTTTTGACGACAACGCGCGCTGGCGTACAAATGTGAATCTGACGCAGTGGCCTCCCACTAATGTGGCCAGGGTTCGCTTCCAGACTCGGCGTCATATGTGGTTTCAGTTTGTTGGTTCTCTCTTCTGCACCGAGAGGTTTTCCTTCGCGTACTCCGGTTTTCCCTTCTCTTGATAAACCAACATTTGATTTGATTTACGTTTATTTTTAGTTTCAGTTTACAACAGTGTCCCCAATTAGTGCTCCAGCGCTAGAACGACTAGACACATAAAGTTCCTTTCCTTTTTTTTTTTCTCTTTCATTCTCTATTCTTACTGTGAAACCGCCCGTACCATGCTTCTCTAACACTGCACGATGTGAACGAGAAGGAATAATAGCGAAAGAGGCGACGAGGGTGTCGTCGCCGACTTTAGGCCTGTTTTAAACGTTGCAGTTTGAATGTGCCGAATCTGATTCGGCACATGTGAAATGCGACGTCTAAAACGGGCCTTAAGTCCCTAATGCTAATTGCTATAAATGTGAAGTAATTGAGGTTCACTTTTTCAAACCATCTCAAAACCATCTAATACCACATTCACAGACTTAACAGAAAAAAATATACCCAAACATCTGGAAATGAACACAGCGCAAAAAGCGTAAACCTCTTCTCCTAAGGTACCAACACACCGTTTGGTATACAATAGGCCATTTTCGAGTTCATGTCTGCCTCCTCTTCAAAGCGATTCTAAGTGCGAAGTTTTTCTTACGAAAATTAGTTTTCATTCATATTTAAAGTAGAACCAATTAACATCACAAAAAATTTGCTCTTAGATTCGCTTGCAATAGGAAACAGACATGAACACTGAAATGGAATTTTTAACACTCATTCTATATTAAAAGAGCGTCTAGTTTTTAAGTAAGTTTTTTTTTTTGTGATTGAGCCTCAGAGCCTCAAAATGCCCTTTAAATCAATGCGGACATAGAACTAAAAAAACACTAACGGCGTGCTTGCGACTAAAGTTCTTAATTGAAGTAATTTTCTTATGAACAAGTGCATGTGTTACGTTGAGTCAAGCAGTCAGTGACCACTCGTCCAAACAAGATAAGAGCTAAAGTGACATTTACCTCAGTGTGGGTTGTCCAAGTAAAATGAGTTTGAATATGGAACAAGGTCGTGTTGGAAATTTAAAGGCTTTGTTCCGTTGTTTAACTCGCAGACGTGTTGATATCTATGGAAGTTTAAGCTTTGACACAGAGTGTCAGCTTTACATTTGTTATAGCATTCAAGCATGTCATGGACGACAGATTGTTCGTAGCTGTGTTTCAGACGTGAAACTCCTTCGATGGATGTCACGCATTTATCAGCGCCTAAGAGAAGGCAGTGGCTGTAGACGTAGAATTGAAGCCCCAAAATGAGAAAAGATGTCTTGAGAACTGCAGGAAACACAAGTAAAAATAATATTAACATATTTTAATAGTATGACAATTTCAGTTAGAAAAACTGCTAACAATACTGATGGTTTCCGAGTGAAACAAGTGTTCGACGTGCCATCGTCTGGCAAAACAGATGCCGGATTTGATATTCAATGGAATAAAACAGATTTAAGAGAAGGCTTAACCTTCAAAACGTCATTTGGTGATACACTGAAGACATTTGCAGTTAACTGTGACATTATCTCAACGGTCATGCTGACTCGGAAACGAGATTTTGCGAACAGTTTTAAAGAAATGCATTCTACCTTCTCTCTCTTGCATTGTTTTTTTTCTCTCTGTTGCTTTGACTTGAATTCACTAATTCAAAGAAATAAGGAGCTGGATTGCACCGAGTCAAAAATAAAAATAAAACACATTTTTAACAACATAAGGAAATTAAAGGCACCTGTTCAATAACTAATTCTGGGCTTTTATGTTTGTTTGACTGTCAGCGTTTTGCTGTTAGTTGCTTCAATTACTACGGTTTCTGATTAAAAGCGCAATTGAAAGTAAATATTATAACAGGTGTTAATTTTCCCAGAGGTTAAAAGCAAAATGAAAAAGGCATTCATCGAAAGACTAATCACATAACCTTGATGGCGACAAATTTTCGTATTGATTAAAGGGGACATTGAAGGGTAAAAGACAGATTAAAATCGATTGAGTCTGACTCCTTGGAGTCAATAGAGAGCTTTAGAAAAGACAACGGCGACGGCAACAAGAACGTCACAAATTTTCATATTTAGTAGGCAAAAGCAATGGCTTTGCACGCCCTGCGCGTGCGTTTTCACTTTTGTTCATTTCTTTGCCGTTGTCAGCAAAACAACAACTAGCTAAATTCGAGTTTTTATGAAGAACTTCAGCATTTGAGGATAAATTTTAATTTTATCCTCTAAATTAAGCGCCGCTCATAGCGATTTCATTTATCAGGAACTGCCACACCTTTGCCATATTAAAAAACTTGGAATAGTCATGAAGTGATTGCAATAATGAGAATTATGTTTTGAAATGACGTTCTCGTTGCCGTTCCCGTCGTCGTTGCTAAAGCTCCCTAAAGGCTAGTTTTTACTAGCGACGTAGTCGGAGTCGGAGTCGTAATCAGAAGCGCAGACAGATACGATCTAGTGAAAATCAAACTGTCGGAGTCGGAAGTAGAATACCGATTCCGCTTATGACTCCGTTGCTTACGATCCAGTGAAAACTGCAATACTCCATTCCAAGCATTGTGAATTTTTGGTTCGTCTGCTTCTGCTTCCGACTCCGACAATCTAGTTTTTACTGAATCATAGGCGACGGAGTCATAAGCGGAGTCGGAAGAAAATGGGAACGTTCTGATTCTTTTTACTCCGATTCCGTCGAGCTTATGCGAGCTTATGATTCCGCTTACGACTCCGATCTTTGATTTTCACTAGGTCATAAGTGCTCTTTACGTCTCCGACTCCGACTCCGACTCCGACTCCCGCTTGTGAAAGCCAGCTTTAATGGGTTAACGAGGACACAGTTTTTGAATGAGCTTAGATGTTGTTAAAGGGGACTGTGAGAGGACGTAGATGTTGTTAACCCATTCGTCCCCAAAGCGGTCCTCACTTACGAGTAAAAGCCTCAAGCGACTTAGACAGAGTAAAATTTGTGATGAAATGGTAAAATCTGTAAGTCTCAGTCTAAGGAAAGACAGAATTAATTGTCTGATTAATTGCTTATCTCATTTCGGACCAAGAAATATTAAACGAAATCTTCCATGCTTACATGATTAATAATTTAAGTATCACATTATTTACTGGTGAATGTGAAGATCATTTTTCCTTGACATGAAACCTATCTCCGTGTGAGAAAAGACTATTTTTCTCCTGTAGAATTACAACTCTTGAATACTAGTTAATCTTTGATTTAAAATGCCCGTTGGTGTCCTCCCTTCAAATTCATATACTAGATCTATTACTACAGACTTCTTCACGTTGTGAAGGAAATTAACAGTTTATCACTTCATGATAATTTATGGTTTCTTTCGACGCTAAAAACCTTGTTACCACCATCCCTTTAGATGAATGTCTGACTTTGCGGTTAAATACATCACGGGAGACAATCCAGAACTCAAACTTAGCGCGGAAAATGATCTTAAAAGGCTTTTCGAGTTTGCAACTAAAGAAACTCACGTGGTTTTCAAGGGTACTTTCTACGCCCAGGTGGATGGCGTAGATATGGGCTCCCCTGTCGCCACCGTTTTAGCTAACTCGTTCATGGAACACCAGGCCCTGGTTGTTCAAAAGATGGTGGATAACACCATCCACCGGATAAATCACTATCCAGCGGATAAACAGTAGCAAAAACAATTGAGTTATCCAGTGGATAGCGCTATCCACATTTCTAACAACTACATTAGGCCTGGAGAACAAATGGCTGGAACAGTACAGGAATTCTGAAGTTTTATTATGTCGCTGCTATGTGGATGACACATTTTGTCTTTTCCATTCTGAGGAAGATGCTACCCTTTTTTAAAATTACATTAGCAAACAACGCCCTAATATACACTTTACAATGGAGCGGGAAACAGATGTGAGTGAAGTGAAGAGAAGTCTTTATTTATCGAGGGTAGCTCAAAATAGCATCTAAATGCTAATAAACTAGAGGCCCTCATTACAAGATCAAAATAGTTAAAATAGTTAAAACTTAGAGCTTATGATAAAATTATCAAAATCTAATAAAACTATGAAACAATTATTAGCATGCAGCACAGTGACCCACAATATTTATATAGAGAAATGATTTAAAGATTGCTGGTCTTTAAAAATCCTATTCCAAAGAGAATTTTTGAAAGTCTTGAGAGTCTCTGCTTTCCTCAATTGAAGAGGTAGCTTATTCCATTCCCGACAAGCAGTCACAGTAAATGTTCTACCCCCTTCTGTATTTCGATTAACTCGAGGGCAGGCTATATTAAATTTAGCATATCTAGTTTGCCGTGAATGAGTCTCACCGGTAAGTACTAATAAGTTAGTAAGATAACTAGGTACGCGACCTTGCAAACGCTTGTATATGATACAACACTTGGCTAATTTAGCATTCTCGAAGAAAGGTATAGATAGACCATGTTCTACCCTTCTTAGATGTCCCAATTAACAACATCGACCCACACTTCACTGGTAAAATTATTGAGAACACCACCGGAAGAAACGTAAAGCTCGACAACAGTTTTCTCTCCTCAAAACGACTTGCACCTTACCAAACTTGAAGAGTTCTGGCTGAATTCAGTTCAGGAGGCAGTGTGACGCAGTGGTTAGGGCGCTTGTCTTGAGATCCGGGGATCCCTGGTTCAAGACACGTCCTGGCCATGCACTGGTTGAATTTGTTCCTGGTAGTCCCTGGTTTAACCTCTCAGGCACACGTGTAAATAGCTAGCTAGCACGCCTGCGGCCAGTCGGGATTCTTAACAGTTGTTGTTGAATGTTCTGTTCTGTCGTGATTGTGTTTCATTGGCCCTGAAAAGCCCCTAGGTGAGGGGTCAATTAAGTTTGTATCGTATGTAATTTTTCAAGTTTTGATTAAAAACCTTGGAGCATGCCCGTCCGTGACAGTACCCCTTTAAACAATAATTGGTGTTTCTCATTATAAAAACATTTCCGTGCCGTGAAAGAGTGTTGTTGGGTTAATCCTTTAAATAAGACGGGCTCTTGAACTAGGCTTGAAAAGAAGTCGGTGTTGCCTTTGTCCAATCAGTTATTTGAAACATTTCGTGTAATCCTAAATATGGTGATCACTATCGTAAGTGAGGCTTGGTTAATAATCAATAACAGAGGTTTTGTTCAAAATACTACTTCATTACATGCATGTAGGTACACTGTACCATGGAGGCTTTCTTGTCTTGCATAAAAGTAGGGAGGTTTAGCATCTACGACGGGAATGGCAAGGAGAACGTTATCTCAAATCATAAATTCGCGTTCTTGTAGTCACTTTGCGACTACTCCAAGCTATTTTACGCGACAATGGTGTGACAGTCCCTCAAGAATGAAGCCCATGTGAGTCACGCTTAATTTAGGGGAGAAAATGAAGATTTATCTCCTAGTGCTGACGTCCTCTATAAAACCTTAAATATGGCTATTTTACGTTGCAGTTTTGCTTGCGACGGCAAAGAAATGGACAAAAATGAAAAACGCACGTGCTGGGTGTGCAAACCTATTGTTTTTTCCCACTAAATATGCAAATTTGTGACGTTCTCGTTGTCGTTGTCGTCGCCGTTGTCATTGCTAAAGCTCCCTAGTAAAGGCCTGCCTACGGAGAGGACACGGAAATATCAAAGTTGTTTGATTTTATACCGTTGCACTAGTGACTGCAAATTTGCAGTCTCTGAACAGGCAGTCGGGCTTCACACTGGAGCTCGAGTGGTATACGTTGTTACATGAAAGCTAACGTCAATCACACAATGCAAGACCTATGGTATAAAAAAAAATTATTGGCTTGCAACCAATTTCTGGAGACACAGATAACAAGGAGTTAATTAATTAATGTACAATTTCTGGTGGACGAACAAAAGGAGCCAATGAGAGATCTTTCATTTTCGTCCATCAACATGGCGGCAATGACATACATGTAAAGTCAGATAATCACCTAACTGTATATGCATCCTGCTACTACACTGTGTAAATCTGTATTTTTTTAAGCTTTATGTTGTTTCTTATTGCTCTTACACTGTAAAATGTCATCGTTATTGGCTTTGCTTTGGTGAAATCCTTGAATACCGTTGATTTGAGGTGGATTAACAGTCAAAGTGATTGCAACTGTACGTTACAGTCACTGTGTGTGTTGAGTTGACAGGTTATGTTGTCTAGCAGTTGAGACCTGTGTGCAGCAGTTGAGACCTGCTTTTTCAGGTCTTGTCTTAAGAATGGCTGCCTGTAAGAATCGACCATTTTGGCGGATAGCTCATATTTTGCCCAAAGATACATACCCTTTAGTGAACTATTTTCAAGAACCACTTTTAAAAGTTCCAGCGATTCTTATTTTTTTAGAAATTTGCGAAAATTTGAAAACGCGGTTAAAGTGCGGTTTTCTGTTTGACAAATTGTCCAAAATTTGCTGCGAGAACTAAGCAACGGTGAAGTCTTTAAATGAATTCAATTGGCACCAAACTTGACAAAAATTAAGAACAACTATTCCTGTTCATTTCTACTTCGATACTTTTTACGGAAATGTTAAAACTGTGATTTTCTAAGCTCTTTAAAGAACATCCTTAAAGACCGCATAACATGGCGGCGGAAAATGGGTGATATTTGGTACCTCATTCTTAATTTTTTTTACTTCATATTCTTCAAATATTGCTATTATTCATTCTCGTTCTTAAAGCGCAATGATCTACTTGGGGAGGGGTAGTCTTTTCCACTGCTTATCCGGGTATCCACTTACACGTATCCACTTACAGTGTAACAATATACTTAGAAGATTACTTGGGGAAGGGTGATCTTTTCGACTACGTATCCATGCATCCACTTCAGAACATAGGAAAGATATCGTTGACGTCACCTATTGTCACTCGTGTGCCAACCAGATCCTCCTTGGCTGTCGAAACAAAGCATCTTTTGTTTTCGTGGTTGGGATATTTGAATAACAAAAGCAATGTTTGCAAACAGATATCTTCCCTATACGTAGAAGATTACTTGGGGAGGGGTGGTATTTTCCACTGCGTATCCCCATATATACCAGCCTCTCCAGACGTGCAGCTAGAAAATGGCAGGGTATTCTGCTGTTACTCCCATGTCTTCCTCATGTCGATGAAGAGATACCATAATTAAGTCAGGCTGTTCCCTCCCACTGGACTCTCTAAAGGTGATAATCCCCAAGGAACCACTGGGTTGCACTGATAGTGTTCTCTATATAGAATTTGATTTTTATGATATCTTTTTGCATGTGCTGGTCTCCTGCTCAAATTTGGGCAAATAGACATAATGAACTTTATTATATAGCAAGCAATTCTCAGGCTAAATGGAGCACTCTGATTTTCTGTTCTTTTGGTTGGGATCTTACGGTACATGATCTCATTACCACGGAAATGGACGATTTCCGTATTTTTTCTCTCCCAGGAAATTCAAATTGAGCAAAACAAAACGGTCTTTAAAAAACGAAATGTCATTTTCTCGTCACAACAAGACAATAATTATAGCAAGTGGACTTTAGTTTTAATAAAAACAGGTTACCGTTTAAAGTTTGCTGATAGATTGGAAGATGAAAACTGCACAAATTACCAAGCAGAGAAGTGTCGAATTCCTCAAAGAAACGATGCCATACCTGTAATTAAAATAAAAAAACCTACAAACCTCACTTGCTCGGGACCATAATGGAGAATATTGGCCGTCTGTCATTTTTTTATGGACCTTGTGACGGCCACGACCTTGGGGCCAATATTCCCCAGTGCGGCCCTTGCACTCGGTTCATAAGAGCTTCTCATAAAATAAAAAAAAATATTTAGCATTGGGGAACGTATTGCATGTACAGAAATCAAATCTCTTATCAAATCGCAGGTTGGTTTTTTGATAGAGGGGAAAACTAGAGTAGCGGGAGAAAATTCTTCACATGTGACGTATATAATAGAATGAGTTTGAATCGAGTGTCATAAAACCAAAGCCAAAGTATTGCGGGCTCCTATTTTTCCAACGATATTTAATTTGCGACAGTAGGGTCTGAGAAAAAATTTACCACTATAATTTCAACTAAGTTTCCATATCTTGTTGCAAAATTGCGACCGGATTTTTTTAAAATTATGAATTTACAACACGGCTTAACTAGTGTCCAGGCTCATTGCCGAAAAATGCGTGGAAACTGCTTACGACCTTTCAGCTTGCGAATGAATTGGCGTGTTTTCTTCGATGTTCAGGAAAATAAGCATTTCAGAAATAGTCAATCTCTTTGGCTTTTAGTTTGTGGGGGGGGTAAGCAGCTGTTTTATCGCTAATATTAGACA
>NC_090873.1:13536638-13544138 GCF_036669935.1 Montipora foliosa | reverse complement strand
ATAAAATTCAGTTAGCCTAATTATTAGGCCTTAATAACATTCAGGTTAGTCTGAATGCGGTTAGCTCTCAGTAATATTGAGGGTAACACCATATTTTACCCCTGGTCTGTATTGTCTGCACAGTCTGTAGTCTGGCATTTCAACAGTATGAAAGAGCAAAAAGATAGGATGCAGTTATTTCATACAGTGTTTTTGAAGCCCAAGTGCGTTTTGATGGGTTGATGTGGAAAGCTATGAGTCGCAACCTTTTTCCCAAGTTCATTAAGGGAGAACTTACTAGGAGGACAACTTGGCAGGAGAATAAAAAGGAGGAAGGCATAATTCCTGCTCTTTTGTTTCTTTGTTTTTTCAGCTTCTCTGCCGACATGTTTCGGTGTCAAAGCGTTGTTTGCAGCAACTGTAGTCTTGCAAAAGTTAATACGAGATCTAATAAAGCAAAAAAGGGCAAAGCGTCCAACATTGAGATATCTTAATGGTCACCATTGACTTTTCCTTTAAAAAAAATCATGTTGGCCAAGGGGTATTGTTGATTTTGCGTGAAATTTTAGCGAAAATACATAAGTTGAATACCTGTTTTTACGTAGTTTAAAATATTCCGGGGAGGTCATCTATTTCAGCTAAAAAAGAACTTTCTAAACGCATTTTAAATGACTGGGTAAGTTTTTGACTTTCAAGAATCAATGTATTTAACACATACATTTGAACTGCAGAAATGAAACAAGTTAAGTTTTAAGATCATCGCAGTTGTGAACGCTACTTTAGCCGTAATGGAAGGAAAGGTTGGACAATTCAGGCTTGAACAGGATTCGAACAACATGACCACTGCGATACCGATGCAGAGCTTTACCAATTGAGCTATCACTATCAAGCGAACTGGGAGCTGGCCGTTTAAAATGATCAGGGACAACACCTACAAGTAAGACCACTTATCTTTTTTAATTATTTTATTTCCTGAGTAGTAAGAAGTTTTACAGCATTGCCTTAGATGAACCATTTGTATATTGTATATGTATGGTTTTTCAAAGTTTACAAAGAATTATAATGTCACTTCGCAATTGGTCACGGATGGCATGGGCCCATAAAAGGCCTCTTGACTCTCTTAGCGAGCTAAGGCTTTTTTCAATGATTATACAATCCTTTTTTACCAAAAAGCAAAAGCAAAAGCAAAATCGTAACATTGGTATTTCTGACGCACATGAGTCATAACTGACTTACCGCTATGCTCTTCCATTTAGTACAGCAAGCGTTTCTAACTTTAACTTATGTCTTTTGTTCGAGTCTACAGTTAAAAATCCAGTTTATAGGGTTGATTTCTTATGGTAATTATTACGATTTCTCCATGCGACCATATTTGGTGCTTTTGTCTACAGCGCCCTTATTAGCTTCTGTCTTTCCTTTGATCTTAGCATCCTTTACACAATCCTCTGTTAATGAAACAGCAAAATCAAAATGATAGCACAGTGATTTCTAAGCTGCACTAGTCGTAACTGACTTACTGGTATTCTCTTTCCAATACTTTTTATGTCTCTTGTTTCGATTTCACAGCGTTGAGGGTACAGTTCTAAGCAAACTTTTACTTCTCTCTTACTGGCCATATTTTCAGCTGTTGCAATTCATTAAGATGCACCTTGGGTCCTTCCAACACTGCGCTATCTCCACATTTCACTCGGTGTAAAACATAAAATGAGGTCCTACAAGAGCATTTCAAAGGACAAAGAAGACCAGAAGTTTTGTTCTGGAAAAAAAAGCACACCGATGCAGGGAGGATGAAAATTGTTTATATTTTCTGAACTTTTCTTTGGCAGAATGATTGGTCTACCTTAAGCACACTACAATTTAATCCCATTGGATTATTTCGAGTTAGTCCTATACCGTTTTCAAGAAATAATTGTTCAGACATGCATGGGACCGAGGACTTGGCTTCAAACTCTGAAATTCTATCTTTTCTAACTACTATGCATGTTGTATGATACTTTTTAAGATTTCTCCATTCTATCGTGTTTAGTGCTTTTGTTTACAACGCATTTAAATCCTTTTGAAATTTAGCATTTGTCTTTTCCCTTTATCTTCGCCTCCTTTGCATCGGTGGCTCCAGCATAGCCTGTGCTCGCCCTTTGGACCTTTTCTTTACACTCTGCTTTTGGTACTTTGGCTTTTTCAGCCTCTCCCACACTGGCCGTTTCAACCGTCTCAACATCTTCCTGTTGCTGCGTATTAAGTGCCTCACGAAGGTAAGCCACATCTGCATGAATCGGATGAGCACTTGAGGTTTCTCCATCTGTTGTCGATGTCATTCTTGTAACGTCTTGTTCCCCTTTAATCAAATCTGCCTTATCCACCAGTTTAGGAATACCATCCTCTGCCACTTCACCACCACTTGCATTAGGGACCTCAATAGCATCCTTGTCTACTGGCCTTTCTTTCTTAAGTTTCCCTGCATCTCTTTCTTCAATACCTGTCACGTTGGTCATATCAGCAGCTGTATGCATACACGGTTTGTCAGCCACAACTATGTTGTCTACTTCAGTTAATTCAACAACTTTTGGTTCCTCATTTTTAGTCGTTATGCCCTTTGCTACCTCAGCTTCCAATTTGAGGACACTTGCATCTTCTTCTATCACTGCCAGTTTTGACGCTTTCGGTCCATCAGCACCTTGAGCAGCTCTCACCCTGTGTGCTTGTTGGTGTTTTTCTTGAGATGAGATTTCTCCTCCGGCCAAGTCCCACACCCTGTGGAATGACACCTTAGTCCTCGTACACTTTCTTGTTTTTTCCACTTCTGGACGTTCTGTTTTCGCCGCTTTAGGTTCTTCTGCCCTCGCTTCCAGTGCAATCATTTCACCACCTGGCGGTTTCTCCTTTGCGTTTACTCTTGCATCTTTAACATATGATACTTCTTCTCTTTCAAGGTAGATTTCTGCTTGTTCGTTCCTTACATGTTGTTCATCTTCTTTCTCCACTTTCACATCTAAGTTAGGGATACAAAAAAAACGTTTAAGTGTGTTACTTGCTCAAAACCCAAATAGTAAGAATGTTAATGCTAAAAGGAAACTATCAACTTGGGAAAAAACGGGTACTTCACATCAAATTCAAGTTTATCTCTATTCACAGAGGTACTGACATTTATTGCTTGCCTCAGAAACAGTTTTTCGTCTGGTCATATCTTTAATAGCATTTTCCACAATTGAGACAAAATAGATCTTAACGCCTTACTACAAAGTATTACGGGATTGAAATTCGGACAAACATGGCAAAAAATGTCATTTTTGTTGTCCGCATGCTAATCCCATAATGCTTTGGGCACTAAATCGTGACGTCAATTGCATAGAGTGCTATTCTTTGTTTCCCCATAAGAATTATTCCAACAAAATAATTAAAAATAAAGGCTATCATTCTACCAGCGTTATACATGCGCGAACCTTAAGCCTCATTTACAGTGTGCACCCTCCAATTGCGTTGCTCGGTGCTTCGATGCCGAGCCGAAATAATGACAGAATCGTAAGCCAACCTTCATTCCTCTTTGGCTGGATAAAGATGTTTAAAGATTCTCTCTTTTAATTCAAGGGAAAGCCGAAAATAACACGTGGCTTTCATAATTACTTTTACCTGATTCCAAGAATACGGCATTATCTCTCTCTTGCTCTGTAGTACATAGAAAAATAACAGGAAGATAAATACGACAATGTCAAAAATCAATTTTCAGCAACTTAAAAGAGATTTTTGCCATGGATCTCTGATATTTTACTGTCTTGTGATGGGCCCTAAAACTTAAATCAAGCAAACGAAGTATCCGCTTTTTGACCCACAATCGAGTTCGTTTGAGGCCTTGGTCCAACTTAGCAACAACACCACAAACTGCATCTATTCAGCCTCCACATATTACAGAGTTAGCAGCCTAAAACTGAATCGAAAGAGAGCGGAAATGACTCTCAAGGCCCTCAGGGTTATCACTCAGTCCTTACAATATATATATTATTAAGGCTTCACCCGTGTCACTCACAAGACCTCCTGGCACAAGTCAGAAATGCTTCTTTGCAAATTGCGCCTTTTATGTCAAGTTAAGGTTCATTTTGTGGGAAAGGTAGAGCTTGCATTTTCAGCATTTTATTATCACTTGACTGCCTTGGTTATATCGTTATTGTTGTAGATCATGTTACCCTTGTCATCTTCAGATTCCGCATTGTCCTGTTCTTCCTGTTCTTGTTCGTCTTCTGCAACCGGGTCACACCAGTCAATATCAACATCTTTCAAGGGAAATCAGGATTATTTTACTTATTTTTTATTATTTTCTTCAACTGTGCTTATTTTAAGGAGCATGTATCATTAAATTCATTGAAAGATAAAATGAAATCGACAGATGGAAATAAAACAACATATTTAATTTTTTGGAAGACATGTTTCGACAAACGCATGCCACCTTCACTTTTGAATGAGTTGTGCAATTCGAATTTAGACTTATTTGTGGAAAAATACAAAGGTTAAATTGATACTTTCTTCGCATACTTACAAAAACAAAGTAAATGAATTGGCTAAGATAGTTAGTTCTTATCGCGACTAAGCCGTTAAAAAGGATCGTTGTAATTTAAAAGTGAATAACCAAGGAGACTAAACTGAAAGAGAAGTTGTTGCTGTTGTTTAAGAGTACGTTGTGCCATTTGATATGCAAAGCTCCCTTTATTTTAGTTTTAGAACGCAAGTTGGCTGAGTCTAAGACTTTGAAACATTCAGTTGAACAGAGTCTCGACAAGTTTTTGATGTTGCGAGATGTTTGTACTCATGAGATGACCTGTCCGAAACAAAATGCTAACGTACGCGAGTGGAGATATAACGAACAGTTTTGTCAATGCAAGTGACATTACATCCAACACAAGTAAATTTACAAACTACGTGCGAGCGGAGATCCTGTGGCACACAATCTTTCACAATGAACAACTATGTTACCTTAAAAGTCGAAAAAACAACAACAACAACAACAACAACAACCTAATGTCAATATAAGTGCTAGATTTTTTTGTGTTACTTTCTAAAAAATTCCAATATTAGGGAATTGTTGGAAAAAAAAACATGCTAGTTTTATTATTTTTCTGGCTGGCGTGACACACTGCGCAGAATTTCTTGCGTCATTGGTGCGAACATTAGCGCGCGCACATTCATAAAATGGCGGATTTTCATTCATGACAGCTCAATCTGTTTATCAGTCGTCCAACATGGGAAACAGTTTTTTCGTAACATTGTGACGAGTTATTGAATGTCTTTATGTGTTGTTAATATATTTGTGTAATTAGTCCAGTCGCAAGTATCATGTAATACTGACCGCACTTGTAATTCAGAATATGCAATAAGCGGAAATAAACAAATCTATCCATCCATCCATAAACAGACCCGTAAAGGTCTTTCTGCGGTAAACAGAGGTAAATGGAACAGAGCAATTGTTGTCAATCAAAACATCGAAAATATACATTTATTTCCAACCTCTCTTTCAATTGTGAGACGTAAGTTGGGGTGTCTAGAGTTGATATAATCAAAAAACAATGAGGCATCGTTTTCGTTGTCAAATAGGCAGCATTTGTCATCTACATAACGTCTACAAGACAATACAGATGAAGACAGGGAATTTTCCATCCAGGCTTTTTCATGATGTCCCATGAAAAGATTATCAAGGATTGGAGCAAGAGCGGAATCCATTGCAACCACATCAATCTGATCATAGAAAACACCATTAAATAAATAAAAAATTGTTAGTGACTTGCCTGTAGCAAAGGAAAATATTATTTTAAGGTCAGTGGGTGATATTTTAAGATCGGGATTACCCTAACAAATGTAATCATCAGCTGACGAACGTAAGCAATCGACAGATACCAACAGACACCTAGTTTCCATAATATACAGTGACTTATCTGGCAGCCGCCAAAGAGAAGTTGCCGTGAGCCCTCATCCCTTTTGTTTCTTAAATCTGGTCACCGATGAAACTTCTCAGCGGTGTGATTACGAATGCTGAACACATTTCGCTATTTAGAAAAAACTGAGCAAAACACTGAATTCTGGAGGTCCCAGGTAACCTCACTTGTCAGCGTTTGGTCCATTCTCGCTGAAATTACTGCTTGGATCATCATTTGCCGGATTGCGGCTAGTCTGGATTTCCCCAACAGGAGCAGACTATATCTTCCCTTTGAGATTCACCAGGCAAAAGGGTAGGAGAGCATAGGCTGTGAGTAAGGCATCAGGAAGGTGCCTGGGGGTCTCTCAACAGACAGGGAACCAAGGTCAAGATCAAGATTTTTCACCCCTCTCACTTTCAAGTGCAGTCTCCAACACTTCACGGTTATTACTTATCCACGTCGTTAACCAAGAGTCTCCTGCAGACGACATAAATCATGCACAATATCCGTAGCTTTCTCAACAATATCTACAGATGTTAGACAATCACCTCTACCAGGAAGTTCTCTCTTTAACCCTTTGCCACATGGAGTTGGGCAAAACTAGCACAACGTGGTCCCCAGATACTGCAAAACAGGTAAACAGTCATCCTATGGACTTCGACCTTCTCAGTTTGGTTGCCATCTTTCTACCAAAGAAACCGAATAGTATGGTAATCCTTTGATTCCTTGAACATCCCCCATTAGAACGATCGGACCTTCACAAAAACGTAATGGAAATTCCACACGTTTGCTCGTCAACTTGGGGCCTTGCAAATCTTCCGTGTTGGGCGAAGTGCTAGCAAACTCAGCACTACAGTCGAACACAATAAACGTCCTCCCCAGCTTGTTTATATTCAAAACGTTGTGATGGAGAAGGTACCAGTTCCTTCGATAAGTTAATTTTCATTTCCGGCACATTCTACGCATAATCTCAATCCAGCATTTCTTGAATTCTAGCTTTGTAGTTGGCATGTAAATCAGGATCCCTAAGAAAGCATTTGCACATAGATTTGAGACCCTTCTGTGCCACAGCAAATATTGACCATCCGTGATCTCAATTGCCCACTTCCAAAATTCAACTACTCTCGTGTCACAGACGTAACTGATGAGAGTGTAATGTGAAGTGCTGAGTATCTACCCCATATGAACCATGTGAGCGTTAGCCCTACTGATGGAAAAGGGCCCACACAAGGAGAGAGAAAAACTCTGACCAGGGTGGAAATTGAACCCACGACCTTCTACACTTATATAGGGTTCTGTGGGTAGCATGTCTCATCGTATGTCCATGCGCACTCACCCTTGTCATTGTCAGGTGCTTTGTGAGAGGGCCCTTCCTGTCAAGTTCTAATACAAAGATCATTGCGGCGTAAGTCCAACCTTGGGCAGTCAGCAAGTTCACGTGCCTTGCTGTAGGTTTGTTTGGTTTGTTTGTTAGCAAAAGCTCGTTTCTGGACTCTTTCGATCTGCTCAGATAAATAGAAAGGGAGAACATATTTCCAGACTTATAAATTTAAATTGAGACTTTCCGGTGTCCAGAACTGCTCTACCTGCCTGTCTAATTGCTCATCGGCTCAAACAAAGT
>NC_090873.1:13521638-13524138 GCF_036669935.1 Montipora foliosa | reverse complement strand
AAACAGCAACAAAAAGTTCATCAATTATTAGCAAGTACCTGTATATTGGTAAGTAAATCCGTAAGGAGATGTAGTTGGCGTACGTTTTTCATGAGTTAGTCTGTAAAAACGCCTTTGGTTGTTATTAAGTCTAAGCACTGATTTTAAATGGTTAGCATTAAGGTTGGGGTTAGGCATAATGTGCATGATAACTAAGTCTACTTTTTTTTTTAATCTTAGAGCAGCAGCAAAACAAAACCTTGTTTAGTGAGAATTACCTTCATCTTTTATATCTATATTTTTCTGGTTCTTGGAAGGAAAAAGACAATTGACTTTTTAGAAGGTAGATTATTGAATGATGTACGGTGACTTGTACAAATGTAATTCAGTATAAAACCCCTTTGTGATTACAAGTATTTCGACAATCAAATTCAATTTTTTTTTTCCGGTAGTCCACAAAGTTTGTAACCTTTATTAAACAGTCATTACTTGCATCTAGTTGACTGTAGTTGAACAACGAGAAGTCACTTCCTTGTTTTTACACCTCTAATACATGTGTCACTGGTCAAGTGCCTTTTTGCATGCGGCAGTGAAACTAATTGTTTTAGTTGTGTCTAATAACACACATTCATGTCTTCAGTAATTTATAGTCTGTTTGGTGTGCATTCAATCCAACTGTTAATAATTCCAAATTTGGTTACAACTTTCATAAATCCATGTTCTTTTTCAATTACTTTACTATAAAGTGTGTTTGGTTGTAATGGACTTTTGTCCACTTAATTTTTATTTTGACAAAGTTGTTGACTTGGAATGAAATGGTATTGGGTTGCTTTTGTCATTTTGTTGTCGTTGTATTTTCTTTGTGTGTTTCTTGCTTTTCCATGTTGAGGTGTCCTTATCTCCTTTGTTGACTTGGTAAGTGAATAACAAGCAGGTTTAGGTTCTTCTTGTTCTTCTGCTTAATATTTTGTGAAATGATCTATCGTGTGGAGAATCCAATTGTGTTTGCGATGACATGAACTTGTACATGGTAAGTTTCTAAGGTCAATTAGGTCCATTTGCAAATGTGTTAGGAAGGCGATTTTTTTTTGTTTTGTTTTCAACCCCCCTAAAAAAAACACCCCACAAAGAAAATCCCTTTTCAAATAGTTGATAAATAACCTAGGTTAATTAAATTCACCTAGTTTGATTTAAATTTACCTAGTTTGATTTAAACGGACCTGAATTTAATTTTAACCTGTAACAGATGTAAACTGATATCCCAGATGAACGTTGGTCATCGTAACTCCTACATAATGGCAAAAGGACAAGTGGCGGGAATCAGTAAACAACTCCATTTTATGACTATCTTTCTATGAAGTCAGACTCTGCTTCACTTCTTTCCCACAACTCATTAAATCTCAACTAATTCATTAAAAGCTAAGCCCAGTGATAAAAAACAGGAATCTCTTTACCTGTGGGGTTGAAAGTGTGTACAGAACGGGATTTATCGCTGAGTTGATTGGAAGAACAAAAACCGCGATCCAAACAGCTATGTCTCCACGAGGGGTGAACTGTTGATCTATCGCTGATCTCATTCCAATGGCCATAATCGGTGCCCAACAGAGAACATCTGTCATCACAATGCACACAATCCTCGATATCATAGACGTGTTCCTGTTAGTATTTCCAGAAGTGGACCTCATTTCTCTCTCTCTTCTGGTTCCTTGGTTGGTTAGGCGCCATTTTGACAACCAAGTCGTATAGAATATCAAGATGTATGCAATGATTATAAAGAGGACAAACACCAGGTTCAGACCAACAAATATGGCAGCCGAGTATTCCCATCCAGACAAAAAATCAGGCGTGAGCTGAATGGGTAGACACATCACTGATTTCCCATAATAGTAAATGCCCGAATCTGGGTTATGAAAATAGCGGATACCAAAAGTTGGAAGGAAAGCGATAAAGAACCCAATCACCCAAATGATAAAGCAAAGCGCATGGGCCTTCCTTTGTGTAAGGACTTTAAATCGCTTTGGGAACACAATGTGTTTTAGTCTGTCAAAGGACAGAAGAGACAAAGCCATCAAAGAGACTTCACTAGACAGCACAGAAATACCCCCTAGTATTTGGCAGGGGAACCCAGTACGCCATTGGTAATCATGCAGAAAATAGACACCAGACCACACCGCATCTACCACTCCGACTGTAATCAGGTAAACAGCCATCAGTCCATCTGCAGCTGCCACGTGCATCAGGATGATTGACTGTGCCACATTTTTTTCTTTGTAGCATATTCGCCAAACAAAAACGAATATTGCACCAAGCAGAGATAGGATTCCAAGGACCCAAATACTCCTTCTGGGCCCAGGGTGCTGAAACATACTATCACAGTTGGCAAAGTTGTCGTCGTACACAAACTCGCAACCAGCGTCTTGCTTTTCCACGTGACAGCACATTACATTTGAATCCACAGTTCTGTAAGCAAAGAGATTATGTGTAAATTGAGGCATTATGTCTGTCATTAAAAAGATAGTTT
>NC_090873.1:13509138-13514138 GCF_036669935.1 Montipora foliosa | reverse complement strand
CGAGTCACGAAGCGGCGAGAAAAACCTCTGGTACAAGCCGTTAAAAACCTCACTTCCATGCAAACCAACTTATTTTGTTTGATTTCCAGAGTAAGAGTTTAATTTAGAAACTTGGGCAAACCGGTTTTACCCACGTGATAAAAATATTTGTGCGATGTTTACCGGTCACTCTACTGGGAAATTCTCACGGTGGAGTGAATTAATCGTTGTCACTGTCACGTAACAAAAAAATAAAATCGAAACTGTTCAATGAAATAAGCCGAAAACTTTGAATGTTGTAGGAGACAAATTCATAAATCACCTCACCAGTACTCAAGTCTGTGCGATACATCGTTTCTGAGTTTTTTGTCGAAGAGTTTCACGCAACTATTATTTGTTACAAATGCAAACATGAATTGGAGAAATTTGCATTCAAGTCCTAGAATTAGAACTGAAAAAATTTAAAGAACTTTACTATTCCCTGGAGCAGTTTCAATATGACTCGAGGCATTGAGGTGTAAAGATGTCAGAAGCTCAGTCACACCTTCGTCAAATTCCCAAACAAAATCAGAGTGCTTGTTCGATTACGCCCCCTCTAAGGCCACCCAAACAGCGAACATTCATCCAGCGTCAATGAGACGAATTAACCTCAATCTGCCAGCCATGAATTTGTGATTATCGTGTCGCTATCGCTACTGTACCGTTCATAGTCTTCTTGTATTACACCAGTGAAAAACCGCTTTGATCGCCCCAATCGACTTAACCAATGGCAATCCTTATAAAAAACGGTTTGTCGATCGACCAATGAAATCTCCAGGGTCAAAACTTGACTCTGGAAGTCGAAAGCGCAACGTGATTGGAGCGGTATGTTCAGAAGGATTAACAGCCTGTACCAGAGGTTTTTCTCGCCGCTTTGTGACTCGCTCCTTTTGTCGCTCTTTTCATGGCGAGAAAATAACCTCTGGAATCCAGGGTAGAGGGGGGCTTTATAGCTGTTTGAAACTAGGTAGAGTGCATATTCAGCCTAGGCAAAATGAGGATCACGAGTTTAACCTAAGTAAAAGCGGCATAGATTGGCATAGATTGACCTGGCTTGATCGACAATACATTCTCATGACGCCAAAACGCTTTGAGCATTTTACTGAGTTTGTCTGGACAACGAATTCAGTGCCAAAACAGACACAAGGATGGGAGAAGCTAGCAGTGCGGCCAAAAGAGTAATATTGATGCTTAGATATTTGGCCAGTTGTGATGACCAGCAAAGCCTAAGCTTGTCATATAGAATTAGCTGAACAACATTGTCAAAGAGACAACCTATGCCATTTGATGGCATTGAGGGATAAGTACATCAGCTCACTTAAACCCATCAGTGACTGGATAACATTTCAAAGGGCTTTGCATGCATTTGGCATCCGCCGTACTGTATTGGAGCAATTGAAGGGAAGCACACAGCAATTCAATGTCCCCAAAACAGCGGCTCTTTGTATTACAATTGCAAGTGATGGTTTAGTATTGTTCTACTGGCTGTATGTTGCACATCTTTACGTTTGTTGGTATTAGCCCATACGGTAGTACGAAAGGCGGCAGTGTGCTTAATAAAGCTGAAATGGGAAAAGCCTTTGAGGATGGTTGCAGGTCATTACTCGAGCACAACATCTTCCAGGACCTTACGTCTCCTCCTTTATTACATGGTTGGTAACGAACTCACTTAAGCCCTGGCTGATGCATGCATCCTAATCCAGGGAAGACTATTACAGAACACCAAATTATATTAAATTATCGTTTATGTCGAGAAAGGACAGTAATTGAGAACTGTTTTGGCATTCTCCTGGCGAGATGGGGAATCTTTTGCAGGGCGATTCAAGAAAAAGTTGAGACAGTGCAAATCAACCGTTGCCTTGCACAATTACCTAAGGCAGACAAAAACGGCTTGTTAAAGCGCAGCTGGCTTTGTGGACAGCCTTGATGGTTTAGGAAATTTCGAACAGGAGAGTGGCGAATAATCACCTCAGCCGATGATGGTTCCGCTGTTTTTTACAGCTTATCTGATAAAAGAGGCACAAGATATCGCAATCATGCCATGGCGTTGGAAGCCTATGTAAATTCAGAGCAAGGTGCAGTTTCCTGGCGATAGGAATACATACACCAAAAAGGTCCCAATCATGTGCTATAAAATAAATCAAATACACCGTTTCGAATCTATTTGATGTGATATTTAGCTTAATAATGCTGTAGATTTTGTTAGTCTCTCCTTTTGCTAGTGAGCTTATCGTTTTTTTGAAATAATCCATCACCCCCTAGTCCCTTCCTTAACCCCCTCCCCGAGAAAAGGACAAAAAATACCAAACAATTTCAACCAACTTGCCTTAAGACTACAGTAATTTATTTGAGTTGAAGAAAAATTATTTAACTGCTTCTAAAGAGATCAAAATAACAACAACCAGAAAAGAGCGGAAAACACCATTTCGCAAAATGAGTCCCGCTAGACCTACTCCACCAATGACGCGATTTCAAACCTGACAGAAGGACCTACCATAACCTGATTCACGGAGAGGGCTACACTGGGGAAACATGGTTTGGGTTCTAAGAGTTAAAATTCTCATGTTTATGCTTTGCCACTGTCTTCAAATTCAGGCAATTCCCTAACTAAACAAAAATCGTTTTATTACAGTCCAGCAGACACAAAAAAGTACATAGTATATTTCTGCAAACATTACAAGTTAGATTATCTAGTCTCCCTGAGTCGTAGCGTTTTTACGACTCCGATTCCAACTCCGTCGATAGTGAAAGCCAGCCTAAAGTAGTTAATTTCATTGGGAAATATCAATGTTAGTTTTTGTTGAAAATATAAATAGAACTATTGAAATGGCTAGTACCAGCAAAAATCAACAGAGAAAGGCTGCCGTTGTTAAGGATGAAATTACGGATTCCTGAATGCGTGTGTTTATATAATTTCATTTACTACTTACAAGGTCAGAAGACTTTTCAAACCATCAAAAACTCCCTCGGGTAGTTCTTCAATTTGGTTTTTCGAGAGGAACCTTACGAAAAGAGTAATGGAAATGCAGAAGAAAAAGGTTACACTGGTGCTGTGAGGTTTAATTTTTCATGTATGACGTTTGCATATTGCGGATACGACAGGTTTATCAACATTAAATTACCAATGATAACTAATATCATTATTCAACTGCAGTCGGCAGAGTACAAATAACACCCAAAACGATTACAAATATCTCACGATATTTGTAGTCCAGAAGACCAGTTTGACCGGTTTTTCACAAACTTATCAGTTTTACGAAAACGGTAGAAATGGCTGAAAATGCTACTTTTTCCCCCGAAGAAAACAATGAATGCTTGCCAAGTTTTGAGATTTTTGGCGAAGACGAGTTTCTAGAGACAAACGATAACCCACTCGACAAATAACTTTCTCTGTAAATACGACCAAACGAGAAAAAACTGACCTCAACTAATTTAAGCAGTGGTGTGAGTCCGCGAAAAAAGCAAGGGCCGTCTATTGAAGAAATTCCTCCCGATAGTTACTTGACAACTTTTTATGTCATTTCTTCATCAAAGTCAGTTTTTCTTGACTGAAAGTTCACTTGGAAACTGAAATCGTTGTTAATATCTCTGTACACCTTATAATAAACAATTTTCCGATATTCCATCCCTGTTTTTCTTACAGTAATGCAAGTGTTTGAAATAAAATGCACGACGCTTTGCTTCATGACGATTCCATTGACAGGTTTGACAAGTTTTCGTTTTTGAGCCAGCAACAGCAACCTAATATAAGCGCGCAAAACCTGGACGGTCACTCGCTGAATAGCCACGTAAGATAGTTCGTCAGGCGAGGAAGCAAGTTACAAGTTGAGCTTTACGTTTCTCCTTTTTTCCCGACTGAGCTGAATGTTACATTTCTTATTGGAAGATTTAGTGTGTAGTTTCGTGGGATATTTTTATTCGTTTCTTGTATTTTGACTCGCACTACGGGCTCGCCAAAAGTACAGCGAGACTCGTAAAAATATAGCACGATACTACACACTAAATCGTCGAATAAGATTATTATACACTTGGCAAAGATCGAAGAATGGGAATATGGGAATATGAAGACGTTTTGGACTACTTGTTCTGAATGGCTGATTACCTTTAAACCTTTATTTTTCTTAGTTATTGTGTCATTGTGTTTTCTCAACTAAGCCAACTTCTCAGGCCGTTTTAAACCTTGCTTTAAGCATCCCAGGGTGGTCATTCGCAATCCTACATCCGTACAGAGAGCACGGTTAGGACTGTAAAGACTCCTTACACAAAATCTTAGGATCGTACGGGGTACGACGGATAAGCCGCACTGATAAGGCAAGCCAAGGCAAAAACAGCTGTGTACACCTACTGCTGCTGCATAGGTGATGTGGCTGTGCAAATGTGCAAGGTACTGCAGGCTGCAGAGTTGATGCAAGTTTTGTCCTCACCTTGTTTGTAGCTTAATGGCAAGGAAAGTTTGCAAGCTGTCAATTATAGAGTGACCTGTTGGCGTTTCTTCTTTCAATAAATAGCATCATCGATTAAACAGTTCGGGTACAGGTAAATCATAATAGTTAAAGATACTTACAGATCATAGAGTTCTTTCAATCCTTTGAACTGTTCGGGATGTACCTCCCTTATGGTATTTCCCCCAATTCTCCTGCACAAAATGAAAAATACATTTCCTTAAGGTATCATATATATTGCATCCACAGTAGAGTATCCTTATTTTCCGCAACGCGCTGGGATTAATTAACGTGGTGTGGTACCTCTTAAGGCGTTTGAGCTTCATTTTTTGTTCGAGGGATCGAAGTAATAAATTATAGTTCCCCGAATTGATAAACGAGAACAAAATGAACTAATTTTATTTCGGGATGATCTTAAACACGACAGTGGATTTAATAAAAAGGCTTCAAATTGATGTCACACTTTTTCTGGTTTTTGAGACTGTCAGTTTTGGTTCTTTCAAAGTGCTAGTAAACTTTCGAATAAATTATAGCAAAATA
>NC_090873.1:13494138-13499138 GCF_036669935.1 Montipora foliosa | reverse complement strand
ATTCTTTGATGTAAGTGTAACAAGATCAACGGAACAATGTCATGCTTCTTAGGAAGAATAGCAGGATGTTTGGCTTGATATGGAATTGGCGCGTGTTTCAGTCGACCCCCGACGCGCAAGATGCCCCTCTCATCGGTGTAAGGGTACAGGGATCTAAGGTCACTGCTGCAGTGTATCTCCTTTCCTGCGTCTAACCGGTTTAGGTCTTCGGAGTAGGCTTGAGCTTGGGCCCTCTTGATGCAGAATTCTTCAGCCCTTACGAGCTCTTTAACAGATAAGGGTCCTTCATTCTTGTGACGACAGCTTGTCACAAACCGAAATACCCAAGCAGTAACTCATGTCACGTGGGTCCACGAAGAGGTCTTCTTAGGGTCCAGAAACTCATGGTTGACTTCAGAACTGAGACCTAGCCAGGCTTCACTTTTAACTTCAGGATCATTGTCAGTTGGAGGTTGGCAGATAACTTGGTTTGGCCAATAGTCCTCACCCCGCAAAAGAAAGTCTGGGCCGTTAATCCACCGGCTGTCTCGAAGAAGATCTTGAGCAGAAAGACCTCTTGAACAATCGTCGGCAACATTGAGGCGTCCAGGGACTTGCCGCCAGGCCTCAGGATCAGAAACTTCCTTTATTTCAGCAACCCGGTTGGCGACGAATGTATGGAAGCTGGTCCCTCGACTCTTGATGTAGGATAACACTGTAATGGAATCTCTCCAGTAATTAATTTGGCTGGGCATCACATCTAGTTCTTTCTGGATGGTCTGACTCATTTTAACTGCCATTACAGCGGCTTGAAGTTCCAGTCGTGGAATCGTCAGGGGCTTAATCGGAGCAAGCCTTGTCTTTCCAAATATGAAGGAGCAGTGATAGGATTGACCCCGTGTTTCAAATCTCCAGTAGGCAGCGGCACCAAAGGCGACCTCTGAGGCATCAACAACGATGTGAATTTGTGCGTGTGCATACTGGGCACTTGGTGTGTTGCTAAGGTAACATCTGGGAACGGACAAGGTTGCAAGGAGAGATAGTTCTGCCTTCCAGGCCTCCCAGGCATCTAGTAGTGGGCCTGATATGGGTTTGTCCCAATCAAACCCGAGTCTCCACAGCTCTTGCAGAATCAACTTAGCCATCAGTACAAATGGTGCTACCAATCCAAGGGGATCGAAGGTGGTTGATGTCTGCTTTAGAATGCCTCGCTTGGTTGGGGCTAACCGCTTTGGAACTACTTTAATTTCTAGAGTATCCTGCTCCATGTTCCACAGCACTCCCAAGGCTCTCTCAACTGGAAGGCTGTCCAGATCCAAATCAAATGGCTGCGAGATCCCAGGGCTGCCGAGGATGTATTTGGGAGGTAGCTGAGCTAGCACATTTCGCCTATTACTCATAAACCTAGTTAATCGAAAGCCACCCCTCGAAAAAAGCTCAATAAGCTGGAGGGCAAGCTGGGCTGCCTCGTCTTCATAAGGCAAAGACTTCAGGAGGTCATCCATGTAGAAATCTCTTAGGACTGTACTGACAGCTTCTTCACTGCAAGTGGCTTTGTTATCAATGGCGGTTTTCTTAACGCAATAATTTGCGGAGGTTGGACTCGACTTTGCACCAAAGATCATGGCTTGCATCTGGTAGACACCAGGAGGACGATCTCTGTTTGGACCTCTCCAAAGGAATCTCAGTGATGGTTGATCTTTCTCGATAACTCGTACATGGAAGAACATTGTCTCAGTGTCTGCAATCATAGCAACAGCATGCAGTCGGAATCTCATGATCACCCCCACAAGGGAGTTCAGCAGGTCGGGGCCTGTCACCAGTTGATCATTCAACGAAGATCCCTTGTATGGGGCTGCAGCGTCAAACACTACGCGAATCTTTCCTGGCTTATTGGGATTTGTAACAGCATGGTGTGGCAGGTACCAAGTGTTCTTGGGTTCCTTAGTAGCAATCTCTGTGGGAGATAACTTTCTGGCATAGTCCTTGGCAATGTAGGATTCAATTGTGTCATAATAGGCTTTGGCTCTTTCACTCTTCTTATCTAGGCCTCGCTCCAGATTTGTAAGCCTTCTCTCTGCCAGTGGCCGATTGTTTGGGAGCACGACTTCTTCATCCTTCCTGAGAGGACCGGTTTCATAATGGTCCAGGTCAGCTCGAAAGTTTGCAGTTTCTTCTAAGCGCTTAAGAGCTCTTTCGTCCTCCGCAGATCAAGAAAACATCAAAATTGAACTTGGTGCCAAATGACTCTGTCTTCCACCAGTTTTCAACTTCTGTATTCAATGTGGTGTCTAGGGTAACACAATGTCCAACAAAACTTACACCTGTTCTGGCGGAAGGAACGCCTCCCGCTAAGCCAGCAATCGCCCATCCAAAGTCAGTTCGCACAGCACATGGTTGCCCCTTTGGTCCACGTCTGTATTCGTGTTGAATCATGTCTTCGGTAACCTGCACTCCAATAAGTAGGCCTTTCGGATCCATAGACACAGCAGGGATGTCTAAATCTTCAAGGTGTTTCCAGGTTTTTCTAACGTTTTCCTTGACGAGTCTTTGTGGAGGCACATTTAATTTAGGGACTGTCCAAGCAGGATGGATCTGAACAGGTAGGTTTACAGCTTGTTTCCCGGTCGGTGTCACAAGAAGATTCACTGCTCTAGAGCTCCGTGGTGTTCCGGTAATTTCAATGTTTCCCAGGCAAAGTAGTTGCTCTGGTCCTTCGAGATTCAGCTTGTCGGCAATGTCTCTTTTTATCAACGTGTCTGAACTGCCGTCATCCAAAAGAGCAAACGTTTCAATCACCGCCACCCCATTATCACCTCGAATCGTGACTGGGACAACTTGGAAATAAACCACTCTGTCATTGGCGGTGAGGGAGTTGGTGGCTGTCACGTACGGGAGGGGGTTGTCTGGAGTCCGTGGGCGCTGAGTTTGTGGGTCCTGTCTAGGCAGTTGCTGAGGTGCACGTTCAGAGTGTAACAGACTGTGATGATGTCTCTTACAGTTAGCAACTTGACAATGAGTCTTGTTCGAGCATTCATTAACTTGATGTCCCTGTTTGAGACAATTGAAGCACATCTTGAAACTCTTGACCACCTCGTAGCACTCAGGTACAGACTTTCTTTTAAATTCGTTACATCCGTAAAGTGGGTGAACTTGATTACAGCATAGGCAGGCTGGTGACTTTGATTCTTTTGGGGGTTCTTCTCCCTTTTGCTGTGGGTCCGACGTGAGGTGCAGTGTAGAAGAACTTAGGGGTGGATCCCGTTTTGGTGCTTTAGACCTGTTAGGTAGGGAACAATTGGTTCTTCAGACACCAGGTGTTGTCTCGCTCTAACATGTTCTGAAATCCATCGGTCTAGGTCAAACAAATTAGGCCTTCCCTGACTTTCGTGTCTCTGAACTTCCATCGCCCACTTGGGTTGCAGAGGCCCAGGGAGCTTTTGAACGGCAATGTTAAGATTTGTCTCACTTAAGAGATCAGCAATGAATCTCTGTCTGTGAAGGGTGACTACGGTTGACCTGAGTGTTTGGTACAGCTTTGTAAGGCCAGTCTGATCTTTAGGACGCGGTGATGGTATGACCTTAAGAGCAGCAATGGCTGCGCGCACAATCTTTCCTGAATCAGCAAATCTCGCTTTAAGCATTCTGAGAGCTAATATGTAATTTACACCGTCTTCTCCAAGGAACTGGATTTCTGACTCTGCAGCACCAGTGACGGTATTCTGAAGATAAGCTAAACGCTGGCTATCATTCAGGAAGGGCTGATCATGGACAATACTTTTTAATCTTCCGATCCACAAAGGCCAATGGACGGGCGAGCCATCAAATTTTCCAAGGTCAAATTTAGGCAACGAACGCTCCATGGCGGAGAAACTACAGTGGTAATGTGTTGACAATTGGGGCTGAGAAGTGACGCTATGCTCGTCAAGTTGATCTATCCATTCATCTGGAGGGGGTCCTGGAAGGTCAGGCATACGACCCCATCTTGGGTGTGGCTGGGGTAATGTTCCTGATAAACTGGGTCTCGGTAACACACCCTGACTGGGTACAGTCCAGCTCCTCCAGGGGGAGTTTTGTGTAGCTGGTGTACTAATCTGTTTCGGGTGAGATAAGACTTGACTGGGTACGGCCCAGCCCCTCCAAGGGGAGTTTTGTGTAGCTGGTGTACTAATCTGATCTGGGTTAGATGGGGGCTTGCAACATACTACAGGAGTGGGAATTCGGTTCCCAGTCGGTTACTGATGTTACTCTTCTAGGATGGGTAAGAGAAACTTTGGGTGTGGTACAATTTGTAGCTGGAATTGTGGATAAATTACTTGTGCTGGTTGCATTGGGTACTCTATTTTCAATAGCGGTTATGGGCGGCTGTGTTACTTGACTAGTTCCAATATTGCCTGGCTGATGTACATTCGATGGCAAGCTCTGAACAACTGAGGTTTCACTCTTAGAGTTGTCATAACTAAATGATTTGTCAACACTCTCTTCTAAAGGATTCGAGGGTTCTGGTTCCAACACTACATCCACTTCTTTCACGAGTTTGGCGTCCAATGTAGCTCGTTCGGCATAATATATCTCAATGTTGTCGAAGCAGTCATAGACAGGGGCTAGGGTTTGCTCCATCCAAAACTCCGGTTCATCGTCATCGGGGCTGAGTTCAAACAAGGTCTGATTAATATTCTCTAATTGAGATACCGTTTTTTCCAGGTTTAACCTTAGTGAAGCAATTTTTTCTTTGCTTAACTGTGTCGATTTATCTGATTGACTAACCTTGTAATGTGAGCTTTCTTTCTGCGCCGAGTTCCTCGAATTTTTCGTGCTTCTTCGTTGGCTGTATTATCCTTTGTTCTAGCAATGTAATCTCGGAATCGAAGTCCTCAGACAGGGAGCGACTGAAGCTTGGCAAGTAGACTCGGTTGTTTTTGTCCTCCGGCTTCATGCAAATAATCCTCAGGAAACCCGCCAGGGCCGGGCTGTTCCCACAGCGAACCATTTGATTCGGCCATCTCGCCCGTTCAGGACTG
>NC_090873.1:13474138-13491638 GCF_036669935.1 Montipora foliosa | reverse complement strand
TTAATTACTTTGCTCTCCTTTCATAAATGACAAATCAAAAATGTAAAACAAAGTTTTCGCTTACAGATATACCAGTTCAGTAAGACTATCAAAAATCCCCAGTGGAAGACTCTTCAACTTGTTGTTAGACAGATCTCTGTTAATAACAACGCCACAGAAATGTTTTAGGAAAACGATACAGTATGACCTGGGTTAACACGACTTCGTCAATTGATTTCGTCTGTGGTATTTTGGTGCCATAGGTTATCTACAGTCCCAGACAAAATTGTTGAAACACTTTACAATTTCTTGCCCTCCTACAATGTTGTTTTAGCAATTGGGCTCAGAAACTCGCGTTAAAACAACATTGTGAGGGGAGAGTGAGCTGCGAAAACTTCAGATCTGTATAGTCGTGTTCTGTTCCAACGAATTTTGTCACAGACTGTAGGTACTGTTTTTTTACGTCTACCAGATTCAATACTAGTACTTGTAGGCGCATGATCGCAATGATGCAATCGTATTACATGCTTATTACATATGTAAACAAAGGAATCACGAAATTTGGAAACATGGACGGCTCCGACAAAAAAGTCTTATATGAAAATTACTGTGTGATTTGCGGTGTCAGGAAAATGACATCGAAATTATGCCTTGTCGTGACCAAACGAAGATAAAAACCCCCGAATGCATTGATGTTGTAAATTATTGCCGAATAAATGTAATGACTGAGAATGGATCGCAATACATCTGTGTCTGCTGCAAGAAGAACTAGGAGGCGATTATATCAAAGACAGCAACTTTCGGGCAAAATTGATGGGGCAAGAAAACTTATTCTCCAACTTTTGAAGAAATGTTTTTTGAAGAAATATTCACATTTTCTCGGTTTGATATTTTATTCAGGTTTGGAGAGGTTTTCTTTTAGTTTGTTCTATTTTTTTCGAGAAAATATAAAGGCTTTTACTAGAAGCACAATGATATGTAAGCTTCCTAGCTGATAATTTGCAAGACAAAATTCAATTTAAGATATTTACCTAGACGCTTAAGGAAGCCGTTATATAGGTATCACAGTCAGCCACATGGTCACGATCGATAAAATTTTCGCACTAATACAGGTAATCCCATTTTTTTACATTTTAATGAGCACATAAGATACGTCATCTTCATCGTTGTTAGTTCATATTCAAGAACAAATTTTGACCAGAAAAAAAAGTCCTGACAATTAACGTTTTTGGATAATCGATGTTTGACTGTGCATATATATATATGTATAAATTACGAGCATTTGCGTTATCAACCGTGACACAAACTGTCAAGTAAAGAAATAGTCCAGGTTCAGATGCTATATATTTCTTTAATTTTTTATCCAACAGTTTAACATTGTGTATCCAAATATTGTTTCCGATTTTGAAAAAAAGGTTGGTAGTTGTAAATTCCTAAGACAATCATAGTTTCAATGATCACTGTTTAACTCCAATATACGTTCACTGGATCAGTGCCATTATCATACTAATAGATGGAGCCAAGTTATGAAAAATAAACAAGAGTTCCTAGCTCGATCCTGCAGAAGATTTGTCATTGTTGAGCGATTCACATCCACGACCTACAGTACATACATACTTCCACTGCAACACACAGTGAACCTCCTCTGTAGCCGTGCAGACGATATATTTTTTTTTTGCACTGAATTTCACCAGCTGCTCTCGCACGGATTCCCCATAAGGGTCTCGGGGGAGCAAGTCAAAATTTGATATACTACTGCGCCAACATCAAGCAAATGTTAAGTTGGGAGTTCACCATGAAGTTTCAGGCAAGAAAATCCATATTTTCGTATGTCATCCATCTGATCTTCGGTAAGTGCCTTTAAGGAACTCACGATAAGGACTAATTTACACTTAACATCGGACTCGGATAGAAGAAAATCACAAACATATTAAAGGAACAATATAACAAACAGTCTTGCCAAATCTTAATTTCTATTTTAACAAAAACATCATCAACGGTAATGTCTGCATGAATAGCTCGCAATTGTTCCGTCTTAGACCCGTTTTAAACTTGGCATTTCACATGTGCAAAATCTAATGCAAATGACAAAAATATTTGTTTTTACGCTAATTTGCATTACAATCGGCACATGAGAAATGCGACGTTTAAAACGGGCCTCAGGCACAAAGTTAAAGTGGCATTTCTAAACGCGAAATCAATTGCCTCCACTTTGCATGATAATTTCCTTTTACTTTATCCGCCATGTGTCCAGCATAAAAGCAATCCGAATAAACTATGCCCAAAATAAGGAATTTTTTCCAGATACGGTTTTTCGCCCAGTTTTGGGGACAAAAATGGCGTCATTCCGAGCATGCGCCTGCAAGTAATGCTGTCTTTTCCAGCCTGGCTTCCAGGCCCATTTTCAGGGCAGGGTAAGAGGGAGTCCCGGAACAGAACTAGATAATTTAGTGAGTAAAGGTAATATCAAGATGTATCAGGGTCAACTACAGTTTGCTGTAATACTACCTTCTATGGGAGAAAAGGTTAAAGAAAGTATACACCTTTTACACCTCGCCATAAACCCATTTTATAGATCGATCGTAAGATGCTAGCTCAGTTTTTATTTTTTAAGGACGGTGCCTACTAATTAACAATATTTTTGCCCCGGTGTGTGATTATGCAGGAAATGTAGATCTTAACAAGTGTTATTGAAATCCAAAAAGAAAATTGGGGGTAACCACGCATTTTTCAAAGATAATACATGAGTAATATTTGTAAAAAGCTTTAAAATACAAAGCAATGTATGGCGTTCTTTCTCAAATTGAAGCTTAATTATCTCTGAAAAATGCATGGTTACCCCCAATTTTCCTTTTAGATACCAAGAGTACTTACTAAAATCTACTTTCTCCGGATAGTTTTAAACCGCGCAAAAGTATCCCTGTATTAGTAAGCATCACCGATAGGAAATCCGGGTATCTCAAGATGCGCAGAACGTATGCGCAATAACAATAGTAGGCACCGTCCTTAAACTCAGAATATACTTACGTATCGCCCGGGAATTCTTCTATTACTCCAAGGAAAGGTTACAATACATGCTGAAAGAGTCTTAATTCATTTGAGAATAAAAAATCTCAAAAACAGGCAACGACGGATTGACTGTTGAATGTATTGATGCAGTGAGATGCACTGAGATGGTGATAAAATTCCTCAAGTCTTTTTGTTTCATGTTTTTGCCAATACTTTTACCTTCACAGTGCACTAAACATACCGTTTTTCGAGCAGGTAACCAATCAACTCCTTCAATTAATTTATGTGCAACTAATTTGCAAACCCGTGCGAAACGAAAACAAAAGATGATTGTGCATTGTCACGGTCAATTCAACATCGATTGCGCAACATGGTTCCTGCTTTTGAAGGTTTCGAGTTTTCGTAACCAGTCCCTGGATTAACTATGATTTTACAAAGCAGTTTGGAATATTGTGAGGGATCTAATGGTGACTAGTCTTAATTATGATTTTGATTACGATCACGGTGAATTATGGAACACACAGAAGCAAGCTATTATATATTAGATTCCTAAAGAAAAAAAGGAAGAGATAAAGGATATATATTTAACTGGCTGCCTGTTTCCCTAATCAACGTCGATTTTAAACTGGGTTCGAAGGTTATTGTTGAAATTTTCCCATGTGCCATTACATACGAGTTTACAAGGTGCGAAAGGACTGGCATAAGTTTGCCATCCTCTGTCCGGCAGTGGGTCTAAAGTGTTGGTAACTGGTAACTGGTAACAGGAAACTAACCCTAACCCTAATACCTTTTACCTGTTACAGTTACCTATTGCCAGTTACGAGTTACCTATTACAGGTTACCTATTACCTATTACCAGTTACCAGTTACCAGCAATTTATACCCGAGGTCTTTCCTTTTCATTTCTTTCGTTTCTTGACCATGCCGCCATGCATGTAGTCAAATTGAAAAACGTCCGATTTATTGATAGGAGGCGTCAATACAGAGTGAGTCAAGCAGAACTTTAGTATGACAAGTTTTTGTGATGTAAGAACATAGGTAGAGAGGTTAGTTACCGTTTCGGTGGATCTAAAGGGGAGCACTGAATTTCTTGTAAGCCGTTCAAGAATCTTCGTATGCTCCTTAATAATCTAAGCAGCAGCTTTAATAACATTGCGGCTTACCGCTCGTTGAAGAATGTAAAGTCAACGCCGTTCAGGATGCTGCCAGGAAATATTCATTAAAAGGTCGTTTTTCATACGCAGGAGCTTTCTATGTATGTTCTCTTGTCAGTCTTGTAATAGCACCTTTTCAATAAACGTTTCCTGATTGCGAGATTATCACGTGTAGTGGTGTTATGTTTTTTAAAAAATAAGAACTTCGGAAACACCTTGAAGGTATGGCAGTTGTTCAAAAAATTCGAATCTAGCTCAGCTCGGCTTCGTGGAACTTAATAACGGTGCCCTGCACCATTACTGCTCCGACCGCTCAGAGCGTGACTTGTGCGCAATGCCAGCAAATCTGTTGGCCAGATTATCAAGGCGCATATGAAGACATACTTAATATAATCAGCGGCAATTCCAAATTCAAGATTTTCAAAGATGTTCTGACTTCGTCATAAGAAATGCAGCTACAGTGCTTCCTGAAGAAATCCAGTGGTCAACTGGACACATGTGCGGATGCATATCCCAGGATTTATCCTACTTGCTCGCAACCCACGAGAATCTATGGTATTCCGAAAATGCACAGGGCAAGCGCTCTTAATTCGATGGCAACTTATAATTATGAGTTCGATAAGTAATGTTCAAAAAACGAGCAGCATTGTTTCATTGGTTTTAAAAACATAAGGCGTAGCCGAGTGTTTTTAGATGCGATAAATTACGTGCTGCGATTTTTTTGAACGGCTTCAAAACATTCCACGAAAACCGTGTCCCTCGGGAGTCTGAACAAAGGTTCAAATTGTGAGGGGACGATATCAGCGTACAAGAAAAAACAATTCGACCTTATAAGCAGTATGGTAATTTTAAAAGCATTTTTTTCCTTCAGTCCTTATTCCATGTTGTCGATGGTTGAAGGAAGTTGATTAAAAGAGCTGCCTAAGAGCAAGTTCAGAGAACTGAAAACTTCCGATGAAGCAAAAGCACTGTTGTTAAAAATCAGCTTCAAAATCAATTTGATGTCAGATAATGGTCTTTTAATATTTTCGTACAGTGGCAAAATGCAAGGTTGAACAAGCAGCGAACGAAAAAGCAGAGTTCGACGTCGAACGGGAAAAATCTAGATACGAACCTTGTTAACATGACGGCATAGTCGTTGAATTTTTTGGCTGATAAAATTTGTTGAAGAAGTTTGAAAGGAGAATGGGGAAAACTATCGGCCCAGAAATTTGTCATCTCTAAGATTTCAATGAAAATGGTTACGACTATTTAATAAAAATCACCAGTGATCTTTATGTGAAGATCACTAGTGACCTCATCCTCGGAGACCCAGGGGCAGCTAGTCGGGACTATAAAATGTTTTGATTAGCCGCAATTTTTTTTGTAGCCAATCAGCGAGGAGGAGCAGCTGGGTGACTCTGGGTTACTCTGGGTGACAACCACATTTTCAGTTATCAAAATATAAGTAGTCTTCCCCGTGTCTTGATGAATAAATATCAGAAATGAAATAAAAAGTGGTGAAGTATTACCGGCAAAAATCATTCGTCACTATACTCGACAAAATTACAAAATAATCACGAAGAAGATCGTGTATTTCATCAACCATGCGCGCCATTTTACTATTCCTGTTGGGGCGAGATGCAGAAAAAGACGTCCGGGATACTATTCTTTCCTCCTCTGAGCTTCATCTAACGCAAAACGCTTACTCGTCTCATCGAATTAAAAAGGTGCGTCACCAGTATATCACTAGGGCAAAAAGCCATTCACCTAATTCTAATCAGGTTCATTTTCCTATTTCAGTGAGGCATGTTAAATTACTTTGCGTGGGTTCCTTTTCCACAGTAGCTCAGAGGAGATTAGATAAACTGATACAACGTTTTTTGCATTGATCTTGGCCATAACCTTGTAGTTAATTTGTTGAAGATCCGTAACATGTTTAGCGTGAGGGATCCTGCGTCTTTCTATTTCCGTTTCCGCGTCGTGTATAAATTCACTTGTGCAAGTTGCAATTCTTTTTACCGGCGTTGGGGAAACATCCCGACACATTTTGACGCGTATACATATGCACCTTGGAAGGGAAAGAGCCTCTCCTGTTTCCCAGCATCTGCAACATTCGGAGGAATATCGAAGACTTTGCAATGAGAGGTGTTTCTCCATTCTAGATACGGTAACAAATCGTTTCCACTTGTTCCCCAAAGACGAAATTCATATGCTGGGACTAACCCAGTCTTAACAGACAACTAATGCACGCGGTGCTAACTCTTCTATTTTACTAACAGTTATGGTCAGCGTTTAGTTGATTGCCTTAATTTGTGTTATTGTATCTTTTGCACGCACATTAGTCTCTTGTTAGCATTCAGCATTGTAACGTTAAACTAAAATTGGATATTATACTCACGTCATGTGCTTACATAGTATATAACACTGTAAGGTAAGATTCATATAGAAAACTGAAAATGATCAACGATTGATCGAAACATGCATTGCGAAACCGAAGCCGTTGTCATTTTTTTACGAAGTGACACCGATTGGTTCTTTGAGTGTCTCCATCCCGATCGTTTTCCGTGTTTAAATAAATATGCATTAAACTTCCTGACGTTGTTCCGTTTCTTTTGGTTACTTTCTTTTTCCCTTGCTTGGTTCCTTTTACAAGTTTTCCTAGGAGCTCATGTCTGTGATTTTACAACATTTTATAGCCGGTTTTATTTACAAAAGTGACACCGTAAAATTAGCCCTAAAGGCATAAAGTAATGTTGAGAAGAACATAGACATGGGCTCAGTTTGAAAGCCATACGATGAGAAGCTTGACAAGATATTGCAAAAGCTCTTAACCATTGTACAAAGTTCTGTAACCGACTTTTTCTCTCTAGCTCTTTAATCTCTCTGATATAATTACCAGCAGTTAGTATGCAATTGTCATCAAATCAGCGAACTCACAATTCGACTCAAAGTACTCGCATATTGCCATGTTTTAAGTTGTCATCGTGCAGCAAACAAACATCATGATATTGTGCTTATTCTATGCCATTGTTTCACAGATAATGTCACGTATAATTACACTTTGAATCATGTGAGACAAACGGATGATTAAAATGTAAGTGGAAATGAATATAACATAAATAGGAAGTGAATTCTCAGAGACAGGACATTGACTGTTGCAGGAAACAAAAAACTATAGAAGGCGTTTTTTAAAATATCCTAAGAAAAAAAATGGCTTCCTATACAAACAAAAAGACATTTCCCGCTAAAACTTTACTCAAAGGTATAAAAAGTAATCGATAAATCTGAAGTTCTAAGTCGGACGTGGGCAATTTAAACACTTCATTTAAGCATTTTTCTGAAGTTGTCGGATTCGTGTTCTTTGTCGTGTAATAACGTTGTTCTATCTGGAAATACATGCACAAGTGTAGCCTGTAAAGGCGTTTAGTAACATGCTTTCTTTAAAGTTATAACAACAGTTTTGAGTTGTTTTTCAAATTCATGCAACAGAAACTTGGTCCTTACAGCTCAGAGAGGCTGGTATTCTTATCAAAAATGCCGTCATGAAGAATTGTCATCTGGTTTCCCGACAACGACCCACAAACAAAAAAAAAAGATTTACAGCTTTACGCACTGTTAAAATTTTTCCAACCCACTGCAAAATCCAAAAACCTTAAGGAACATCGATCAGTAAGGTCTTGTGGAACCATATTACCATCAATGTTTTGCTTTAGTCAATTTCTTGTGCTCCAAACAACATGTTAGTGAGTTTTAAATGGCATATCGGTGGCCCTGTATACGTGTTTGTCTTTGCCAGAAATTAAGCCATATTAGTGCGAAATAGTCACTGGATCATGGTTCAGCATTTACTCTTTTCCGGTCACATTTTACATAAATTACCCTTTGAATCCCGCTTGTTCATGGCTTAATTTAAAAACAAAGTACATTTCCCGTTAACACTTTTAATACTCATGGGTATATCAAGTAATAAACAAATGTTATGTTGACAGTAGGAAGTGGGAAACTTCAGCATATTATGTAAGCACCTTCTGAAGTTGTCAGAGTTGTGTTCTTTTTTATGTAATAATGTTTTTTAAAACTGTAAATACATGTACAAGTATAGCCTGTAAAGGCGTTTAGTAATATGCTTTCTTTAAAGTTATTGCAACTGCTTTAAGTTGTTTTTCAATGTTATGTAACAGAAACTTGGTCCTTACAGGTTGGTTAGCTGGGTATTCTTATCAAAAATGCCGTTAGGAAGATCTGTCAGCTGGTTTCCCGACAACAACCTACAAAAAAAAAAACCGAGATTTACAGCTTTACGCACAGTCAGAATCTTACCAACCCACTGCAAAAGCCAACGATCTAACGGAACATCGATCAATAAGGTCTTGTGGAACCATATTACCATCAATGTTTTGCTTTAGTCGATTTCTTGTGCTCCAAACAACATGTTAGTGAGTTTTAAATGGCATATCGGTGGCCCTGTATACGTGTTTGTCTTTGCCAGAAATTAAGCCATATTAGTGCGAAATAGTCACTGGATCATGGTTCAGCATTTACTCTTTTCCGGTCACATTTTACATAACTTACCCTTTGAATCCCGCTTGTTCATGGCTTAATTTAAAAACAAAGTACATTTCCCGTTAACACTTTTAATACTCATGGGTATATCAAGTAATGAACAAATGTTATGTTGACAGTAGGAAGTGGGAAACTTCAGCATATTATGTAAGCACCTTCTGATGTTGTCAGAGTTGTGTTCTTTTTTATGTAATAATGCTGTTAAAACTGTAAATACATGTACAAGTATAGCCTGTAAAGGCGTTTAGTAATATGCTTTCTTTAAAGTTATTGCAACTGCTTTAAGTTGTTTTTCAATGTTATGTAACAGAAACTTGGTCCTTACAGGTTGGTTAGCTGGGTATTCTTATCAAAAATGCCGTTAGGAAGATCTAACAGCTGGTTTCCCGACAACCACCTACAAAAAAAAGAAAAACCGAGATTTACAGCTTTACGCACAGTCAGAATCTTACCAACCCACTGCAAAAGCCAAAGATCTAACGGAACATCGATCAATAAGGTCTTGTGGAACCATATTACCATCAATGCTTTGCTTTGGTCGATTTCTTGTGCTCCAAACAACATGTTAGTAAGTTTTAAATGGCATATCGGTGGCCCTGTATACGTGTTTGTATGTACGTGTTTTCCTTGAGTATACTAAGAACCATTCCAAGAATTCACCCGAGACGCCAAACCTTGACTCATGATCAAAATACTTTGATAAACGGTATCGAAGGCTGCACGTTAACCTAAAAGAACCAGCAAAGTTATATTACCCTTGTTCATATTCATAACAATGTCATTCTTCATCTTTGAAAGAGAAGTCTCAGTACTATGGTGTTGCCTATACGACGACTGCAAAGCAGGATACAGACCATTGGAAGACATATGCAAAAGCAGTTTATCTGATACCGAGCGTTCTTTCAATTTAGACACACAAGAAAGATTACTAACTGGCCAATAGCTTATATACAGATGATCAAAGCCATGTTACTTGAGCAGAGGATTTACTACGGCTACCTTCTGTGAATCAGGAAAAGAGGTAATAGTCACTGGATCATGGTTCAGCATTTAATCTTTTCCGGTTACATATTACATACTACAGTTTGCTGTAATACTACCTTCTATAGGAGGAAAGGTTAAAAAAAGTATACACTTTTTACACCTCGCCATTAACCCATTTTATAAATCGATCGTAAGATGCTAGCTCAGTTTTTCAGTTTTAAAACTCAGAATATACATACGTATCGCCCGGGAATTCTGCTATTACTCCAACTGAAGGAAAGGTTACAATACATGCTTAAAGAGTCTTAATTCATTTGAGAATAACAAATCTCAAAAACAGGCAACGACGGATTGACTGTTGAATATACCATCATTGATGCACTGAGATGGTGATAAAACTCCTCAAGTCTTTTCGTTCCATGTTTTTGCTAATATTTTTTCCTTCACAGTGCACCAAACACACCGTTTTTTCGAGCAGGTAACCAATCAACTCCTTCAATTAATTTATGCGCAACTAATTTGCAAACCCGTGCAAAACAAAAACAAAAGATGATTGCGAATTGTCACGGTCAATTCAACATCGATTGCGCAACATGGTTCTCGCTTTTGAAGGTTTTGAGTTTTCGTAACCTGTCCCTGGATTAACTATGATTTTACAAAGCATTTTAGAATATTGTGGGGGATCTAATGGTGACTAGTCTTAATTATGATTATGATTACGATCACGGTGAATTACGGAACACACAGAAGCAAGCTATTATATATTACATTCCTAGAGAAGAAAAGGAAGAGATATTGAACTGGCGGCCTATTTCCCTAATCAACGTTGATGTTAAACTGGGTTCGAAGGTTATTGTTGAAATTCTCCCATATGCCATTACATAGGAGTTTACAAGGTGGGAAAGGACTGGCATAAGTTTGCCATGCTCAGTCCAGCGGCGGGTCTAAAGTGTAGGTAACTGATAACTGGTAACAGGTAACTGGTAAAAGGTAGCAGGTAACAGGAAACTAACCCTAACCCTAATACCTTTTACCTGTTACAGTTACCTATTGCCAGTTACCAGTTACCTATTACAGGTTACCTGTTACCTATTATCAGTTACCAGTTACCTGCATTTTAGACCCGAAGTCTTTCCTTTTCTTTCCTTTCATTTCTTGACCATGCCGCCATGTATGTAGTCAAAGCAAAAACGTCCGGTTTATTGATAGGAGGCGTCAATACAGAGTGAGTCAAGCAGAATTTTAGTATGACAATTTCTTGTGGTGTAAGAGCATACCGTTTCGGTGGATCTAAAGGGGAGCACTGAGTTTCTCGTAAGCCCTTCAAGAATCTTCGTATGCTCCTTAATAATCTGAGCAGCAGCTTTACTAACATTGCGGCTAACCGCTCGTTGAAGAATGTAAAAGTCAACGCCGTTGAGGATGCTGTCAGGAAATTTTCACTAAAAGGTCGTTTTTTATACGCAGAAGCTTTCTATGTTCTCTTGTCAGTCTTCTAATAGCACATTTTCAATAAACGTTTCCTGATTGCAAGATTATCACTTGTAGTGGTGTCATGCATTTTAAAAAATAAGAACTTCGGAAACACCTTCAAGGTATGGCAGTTGTTCAAAAAATTCGTGTCCAGCTCGGTTTCGTGGAACTTAATATCGGTGCCCTTCACCATTACTGCTCCTACCACTCAGAGCGTGGCTTGTGCGCAATGCAAGCAAATCTGTTGGCCAGATTATCAAGGCGCATATGTGTAATAAACAGCTCACGACGTAGAAAGTGCTTTGTACGCGGGTGTATCCACGAGTTGTTTGTGTCAAAAATCCTCACTCGCTCGTACCTCGCTCGTTCGGGTTTTTGACACAAACAACTCGTGAATAAAACCCCATACGCCGCACTTTCTGTGACGTAAACTATATTTACGTAATAATTCTTCGGACAATGATCATAGACCAAATGCATAAACGACGGCCAAAAAAATTTTTTTTGCCCTTCTAATTAGACCCACTGGCCTCGTTAGTAAGGACAGAATAGAAAAGAAATGTTTCTTTAGAATGGGATTAGTTTGTCTAATTAGCACAAACAAAAGAAAATTTTCTTTGGCCGCCATTTGTGCATTCGGTGTATGTGTGTTACTCAAACGTAACTCCACATTAAAGGGGAAAACGTTCTTTTTAAAGTCGTTAATTACTTTGTGCCAATTATGTGTCGGAGCTCTCCTTCCATAAATGACAAATCAAAAATACAAAACAAAGTTTTCGCTTACAGATATAACAGTCCAGTAAGACTATCAAAAATCCCCAGTGGAAGACTCTTCAACTTGTTGTTAGACAGATACCTGTTAATAACAACGCCACAGAAATGTTTTAGGAAAACGATACAGTATGACCTGCTTTAACACGACTTCATTAATTGGTTTCGTCTGTAGTATTTCGGTGCCATAGGTTATCTAGCTACTGTTTTTTACGTCTCCACAAAGCTAACATTTCTTATGCTATTTCTACCAGATTAAATACTAGTACTTGTAGGCGCATGATCGCAATGATCCAATTGTATTACATTGGATACCAGAGTAAATATGTAAACAAAGGAATCACGAAATTTGGAAACATGGAAATATGAAAATTACTGTGTGACAGCTGGTAACAGGAAACTAACCCTAACCCTAATACCTTTTACCTGTTACAGTTACCTATTGCCAGTTACCAGTTACCTATTACAGGTTACCTGTTACCTATTATCAGTTACCAGTTACCTGCATTTTAGACCCGAAGTCTTTCTTTTTCTTTCCTTTCGTTTCTTGACCATGCCGCCATGTATGTAGTCAAAGCAAAAACGTCCGGTTTATTGATAGGAGGCGTCAATACAGAGTGAGTCAAGCAGAATTTTAGTATGACAATTTCTTGTGGTGTAAGAGCATACCGTTTCGGTGGATCTAAAGGGGAGCACTGAGTTTCTCGTAAGCCCTTCAAGAATCTTCGTATGCTCCTTAATAATCTGAGCAGCAGCTTTACTAACATTGCGGCTAACCGCTCGTTGAAGAATGTAAAAGTCAACGCCGTTGAGGATGCTGTCAGGAAATTTTCACTAAAAGGTCGTTTTTTATACGCAGAAGCTTTCTATGTTCTCTTGTCAGTCTTCTAATAGCACATTTTCAATAAACGTTTCCTGATTGCAAGATTATCACTTGTAGTGGTGTCATGCATTTTAAAAAATAAGAACTTCGGAAACACCTTCAAGGTATGGCAGTTGTTCAAAAAATTCGTGTCCAGCTCGGTTTCGTGGAACTTAATATCGGTGCCCTTCACCATTACTGCTCCTACCGCTCAGAGCGTGGCTTGTGCGCAATGCAAGCAAATCTGTTGGCCAGATTATCAAGGCGCATATGTGTAATAAACAGCTCACGACGTAGAAAGTGCTTTGTACGCGGGTGTATCCACGAGTTGTTTGTGTCAAAAATCCTCACTCGCTCGTACCTCGCTCGTTCGGGTTTTTGACACAAACAACTCGTGAATAAAACCCCATACGCCGCACTTTCTGTGACGTAAACTATATTTACGTAATAATTCTTCGGACAATGATCATAGACCAAATGCATAAACGACGGCCAAAAAAATTTTTTTGCCCTTCTAATTAGACCCACTGGCCTCGTTAGTAAGGACAGAATAGAAAAGAAATGTTTCTTTAGAATGGGATTAGTTTGTCTAATTAGCACAAACAAAAGAAAATTTTCTTTGGCCGCCATTTGTGCATTCGGTGTATGTGTGTTACTCAAACGTAACTCCACATTAAAGGGGAAAACGTTCTTTTTAAAGTCGTTAATTACTTTGTGCCAATTATGTGTCGGAGCTCTCCTTCCATAAATGACAAATCAAAAATACAAAACAAAGTTTTCGCTTACAGATATAACAGTCCAGTAAGACTATCAAAAATCCCCAGTGGAAGACTCTTCAACTTGTTGTTAGACAGATACCTGTTAATAACAACGCCACAGAAATGTTTTAGGAAAACGATACAGTATGACCTGCTTTAACACGACTTCATTAATTGGTTTCGTCTGTAGTATTTTGGTGCCATAGGTTATCTAGCTACTGTTTTTTACGTCTCCACAAAGCTAACATTTCTTATGCTATTTCTACCAGATTAAATACTAGTACTTGTAGGCGCATGATCGCAATGATCCAATTGTATTACATTGGATACCAGAGTAAATATGTAAACAAAGGAATCACGAAATTTGGAAACATGGAAATATGAAAATTACTGTGTGATTTGCGGTGTCAGGAAAATAACATCGAAATTATGCCTTGTCGTGACCAAACGAGGAGAAAAAACCCCGAATGCATTGATGTTGTAAATTATTGCCGAATAAATGTAACGACTGAGAATGGATCGTAATCGTCCAGGTCTATGAATGATTCTACCAGATCTTGTTTGCACCACCGGTGGTCCTTCCACAGGTAAAGGGGTACTACTAGCTAGCAGGTTTTCTTGGGATTCCAAATCCAACTGTGGCGATTGTTCCTTGGTCTTTACCAAGTGTCTTTTATTTCTCCTGAACATAGTTCCTTGAAGATCTACCTCGTAGGAGCGAGGTGCTACTTGTTTGACAACTGATCCCTTTCTCCACAGCTTTTCTTTGTCTGATGGCAGCGCTTTCATGCGCACTGTGTCTCCGGGTTGAAGCTCAGGAAGCTCTTTTGCTCCTTTGTTGTAAAACAGTGCTTGTTTCGTCTTTCTTTCTTTGAGCTTGCCTTGAGTTCCCTACACGATCTTTGGCTGTAACAAAGTTCCTGCTGTAGGTAACACTGTCTTTGTACGTCGTCCAAACAATCTTTGTACTGGTGATGATCCAATACTGGGTGAAGGTGTGTTTCGCCAGTCCAAAATGGCAAAGTATGGATCTTGTCCACTTGCCTTTGCTTTGGTTAGTAACTTCTTGGCTGTCTTAACAGCATTTTCAATCTTGCCATTTGATTGTGGATAGTGTGGTGAAGACGTTTGGTGGTCAAAATGCCAGGCGGATGTAAATTCTTTGAATTCTCTGGAAGCAAACTGTGGTCCGTTGTCAGAATAAAGATATCAGGCATGCCATGGCGTGCGAACTGATTCTTGAGAGACTTGGTAACAGAACTTGAGTTGGTACTGGATAATTGGTTCAGTTCAAAGCAATCTGACCAGTGGGCAACGATAATGAACCACTCTTTGTTGTCAAAACTGAAAAGGTCTGATGCAACATGAGACCAAGGGCGTTTAGGTGGATCATGAGTTATGAGTGGTTCTTTCTGCTGGTTTGTCTGATAAGTGTTACATGTTTCGCACTTAGAAACACAGTCCCTGATCTCTGCGGTCATGCCAGGCAAAAACAGGACATCTCTTGCTTTATTTAAACAACTTTCAATACCAAGGTGGCTTGAGTGGACTTACGTGATCATGTGGGGCCTTAGCGCTACAGGTACAATTACTCGATTTCCTTTGAAGAGGATACCATCTTTGATACTGAGCTCTTCTTTGAAGTCAAAATATCTCCTGATTTCTGATGGGACTTCTTCTTTTGTTTCTGGCCAACGAATCTTGATAATATGTTTCAACTGCTGAAGACCTTCGTCAAGTTCAGTTTTTCTTCTGAGATCAACAAGGCGTTGACTTGTGATTGGCAGAAACTCGACCATGTTGATCTCTTCAATGGATTTGATTAGATGCTCTTCCTGTTTGACTGATAAAACCTCCGACTTTAACTCTTCTGTACTCGGCTTATTGGGAAGGAATGCTCGACTGAGTGTATCAGCAATGAATAGTTCCTTTCCAGGCTTGTACACTATATTCAAGCTATACCTCTGGAGCTGTAATAACATTCTTTGGAGCCTTTTGGGGGCCGAAAGCAGAGATTTCTTGAAAATGCTCTCTAGCGGCTTGTGATCCGTCTGTACTGTAATTGGCCGACCATAAACATACTGGTCAAAGCGTGTGCACCCGTGAACTATGCTGAGCAGCTCTTTCTCTATTTAAGCATAATTTCTTTCAGTACTGGTAAGTGCTCTTGACGAGAATGCTATAGGCTGACCCTCTTGCAGTATGACAAGCACCCAGTCCAGATTCCGATGCATCGCATTGAAGTGTTACTTCTTTACTGGGGTCGAAATACTTCAATACTGGTTCTCCTGTGATCAATTGTTTCACTTGCTTCCATGATTTCTCGTGTGTATCGTTCCAGTGCCATTGCACATGTTTGTCTAATAAACGTCTCAACGGCTCCGTCACATCAGACAGGTTAGGCAGAAATTTCGCAAGATACGTAATTATTCCAAGCACCCTTTGCACGGCCTTCTTGTCTGAAGGTGTAGGCATTTCTACAATTGCCTTGACCTTACTTGGATCCGGCTTGAGGCCATCAGGGGTCAGTACATGACCGATGTAGGGCACTTCTTGCTTTCTCAACTGTAACTTCTTTGGATTCAACTTGATATTCTTCTCACGACATCTCTCCAAGAGTGCACTTAGGTTTCTGCCATGATCCTCAACTGCATTTTCATAGGTGTCACCCTCACCAACACAGAGAGTATGTCATCTACAATGTCTTCTATACCATTCAGACCTTGTAGGCTTTCATGGATTCTTCGCTGGTACTCTTCTGGGGCTCAAATGGTAAGCGAAGCCCGCGATAACGGCCAAAAGGTGTATTAAACGTGGTCAGGAGTGACGACAGTTTGTCAAGCTGAACTTGCCAGAATCCATTCTTTGCATCCAAAACTGAGAAGACTTTAGCCTTGCATAGCCTAGTGGCCACGTCTTCAATGGTGGGAAGAGGGTAATGGGCTCTCAGCAGGGCTCTGTTTAAATCTTGTGGGTCAATACAAATTCTTAACTTCTCTGGCTTGTTTACTAGAACCAAACTAGACACCCAATTTGTAGGGTCTGTAACGGGGGCGATAACTTTCTCTCTGACTAATTTGTCCAGTTCTTCCTTTAAACGGTCTCTTAGTGCTACAGGGACTTTCCTAGGGGGGTGGACAACAGGTTTTACAGTTTCATCGAGGTCCATATGGTATGGGCCATCCATGCATCCTAATCCCTCAAAAACATCACTGTACTGTTTCAAAATTTGATCTCTGGTTAGAAAAATGTGGGCAGTTTGAACCTTGTCATTTACTGCATTCACAGTTTCTGACTCTGAAATGTCACTTGCCATAACCTTGATTAAGTTCAGTTCCTGACATAACTCAGCACCCAATATAGGCCTGACATCCTCATCAGTTATAAAAAAATCTGCATCTGTACTCATCTCACCTTTGGCACATTTTAGAGTGCACTTTCCAAGTGGAGTCATAGTGGTTCCATTGTACATCTTGAGTGTTGCAGATGTTTTCCTCAAATACAGATCTTTGGGATCCCCCATAATGCTTGAGAATTCTTTTAGTGATAGCAAATTACAAGTTGCTCCACAGTCCAACTGAAATGTAACATCTTTAGCATTGTTTACTTTGACTGATGTAAACAACTGTTTTGGGTGTTTCTTTTCTTCCACAGCACTGACTTGATAAGTTATGACATCAATAGTATACTCTTCAAATTGACTCCATCTGAATCTTCTTGCACATAATTCAAATTCTGATTGGCATGTAAATTACGACTGGATTGCCTTCCTCCTGTACACTTCGCAGCAAAATGGTTTCTTTTTCCACACTTGTTGCACTGTTGGCCATATGCAGGGCACTTTGATCTGTCTGTTAGATGTTTCCTGCCACAAAATTTGCAGTCGATCTGGTGAGCACTTCCGTTTGCTGATTTCTTCTTCTCTTCTTGTTTCGTTCGGAAGAATTTTTCTTTCTTCTTCCCTA
>NC_090873.1:13454138-13466638 GCF_036669935.1 Montipora foliosa | reverse complement strand
AAATAACACTCTATTCGAGATCAATTGCCACTCGGATCTAAGAAAAACCGGAACCCAAATGGGACAAAAAAGAAAAACCCAAAAAGCACATAGGATAACAAAAGTGAAAAACCGCTCGTATTTTTTACGAAAACCGAAAACCAGATGCTAAAAAACGAAAAACCCGCAAACCGCAATGAACACCAAAACCGAAAAACCGAAGTCTTTTGGCATAAAAACCGAAAAACCGATCTAAAAAATAGCCAAACCGAAAATCCCAATGTCCCCCTCCTTGAAGGTATGGCAGTTGTACAAAATAATCGAATCCAGCTCGGTTTCGTGGAACTTAATAACGGTGCCCTGCACCATTACTGCTCCGACCGCTCAGAGCGTGGCTTGTGCGCAATGCCAGCAAATCTGTTGGCCAGATTATCAAGGCGCATATGAAGACATACTTAATATAATCAGCGGCACTTCCAAATTCAAGATTTTCAAAGATGATCTGACTTCGTCATAAGAAATGCAGCTACAGCGCTTCCTGAAGAAATCCAGTGGTCAACTGGATACATGTGAGGATGCATATTCCAAGATTTATCCTACTTGCTCGCAACCCACGAGAATCTATGGTATTCCGAAAATTCACAGGCCAAGCGCTCTTGATTCGATGGCACCGTTTAGACCAATTGTCTCTTCCATTGGAACTTATAATTATGAGTTCGATAAGTAATGTTCAAAAAACGAGCAGCAGTGTTTCATTGGTTTTAAAAACATAAGGCGTAGCCGATAAATTACGTGCTGCGATTTTTTTGAACGGCTTCAAAACATTCCACGAAAACCGTGTCCCTCGGGAGTTCGAACAAAGGTTCAAATTGTAAGGGGACGATATCAGCGTACAAGAAAAACAAATGGACCTTATAAGCAGTATGGTAATTTTAAAAGCATTTTTTTTCCTTCAGTCCTTATTCCATGTTGTCGATGGTTGAAGGAAGTTGATTAAAAGAGCTGCCTAAGAAAAAAATCAGAGAACTGAAAACTTCCGATGAAAAAGAAGCACTGTTGTTAAAAATCCGTTTCAAAATCAATTCGATGTCAGAAAATGGTCTTTTAATATTTTCGTACAGTGTCAAAATGCAAGGTTAAACAAGCAGCGAACGAAGAAGCAGGGTTCGACGTCGAACGGGAAAAAATCTAGATACGAACCTTGTTAACATGAAGGCAAAGTCGTTGAATGTTTTGGTTGACAAAATTTGTTGAAGAAGTTTGAAAGGAGAATGGAGAAAACTATCGACCCAGAAGTTTGCAATCTCTAAGATTTCAATGAAAATGATTAGGACTATTTCATAAAAATCACCAGTGATCTTTATGTGAAGATCACTAGCTAGTGACCCCATCCTCGGAGACCCAGGGGCAGCTAGTCGGGACGATTAAATGTTCGAGGTGAAAGTTAACTACAAGAACGAGAAGAGCCCTTGGTACTTACTCTTATCGAACCAGTTCCAGAAGCGTTCGAGTTCCCTGCTTATGATTGGCCACAATTTTTTTTGTAGCCAATCAGCGAGGAGGAGCAGCTGGGTGACTCTGGGTGAACACCACATTTTCAGTTATCAAAATATAAGTAGTCTTACCCGTGTCTTGATGAATAAATATCAGAAATGAAATAAAAAGTGGTGAAGTATTACAGGCACAAATCATTCATCACTATAGTCGACAAAATTACAAAATAATCACGAACAATTTCGTGTATTTTATCAACCGAGCGCACCATTTTCCTATTCCCGTTGGGGCGAGATGCAGAAAAGACGTGCGAGATACTATTCTTTCCTCCTCTGAGCTTCATCTAACGCAAAACCTTTACTCGTTTCATCGAATTAAAAAGGTGCGTCACCAGTATATCACTAGGGCAAAAAGCCATTCACCTAATTCTAATCAGGTTCATTTTCCTATTTCAGTGAGACATGTTAAATTACTTTGCGTGGGTTCCTTTTCCACAGTAGCCCACAGGATATTAAATAAACTGGTACAACGGATTTTGCATTGATCTTGACCATAAGCTTGTATTTACTTTGTGTCTGTGTGTCTTTTTATCTTCGTTCCCGCTTCGTGTATAAATTCACTTGTGCAAGTTGTAATTTTTTTACCGACGTTGGGGAAACACCCCGACACATTTTGACGCGTATCATGAGCACCTTGGAAGGGACAGGGCCTCTCCTGTTTTCCAGCATCTGCAACATTCGGAGGAATATCGAAGACTTTGCAATGAGAGGTGTTTCTCCATTCTAGATACCGTTACCGTAAAAAAATCGTTTCCACTTGTTCCTCAAAGACGAAATTCATATCCGTTGGGACTAACCCAGTCTTAACAGACAACTAAAGCACGCGGAGCTAACTCTTCTATTTTACTAACGGTTATGGTCAGCATTTAGTTGATCGCTTTAATTTGTGTTATTGTATCTTTTGCACGCACATAAGTCTTTTGTTAGCATTCAACATTGTAACGTTAAACTAAAATTGGATATTATACTGACGTCATATGCTTACATAGTATATAACACTGTAAGGTCAGATTCATATAGAAAACTGAAAATGATCAACGGTTGATCGAAACATGCATTGCGAAACCGAAGCCGTTGTCATTTTTTTACGAAGTGACACCGATTGGTACTTTTGAGTGTCTTCATCCCGATCGTTTTCCGTGTTTAAATAAATATCCACTAAACTTCCTGACATTGTTCCGTTTCTGGTTACTTTCTTTTTCCCTTGCTTGGTTCCTTTTACAAGTTTTCCTAGGAGCTCCTGTCTGTGAGTTTACAACACCTGTCTGTGATTTTTTATTTTATTTTATAGCCGGTTTTATTAACAAAATTGACACCTTAAAATTAGACCTAAAGGCATAAAGTAATGTTGAGAAGAACATCGACATGGGCTCAGGTTGAAAGCCATACGATGAGACGCTTGACATGATATTGCAAGAGGCTCTAAACCATTGTACAAAGTTCTGTACCCTACTCTTTCTCTCTAGCTCTTTAATCTCTCTGATATAATTACCAGCAGTTAGTATGCAATTGTCATCAAATCAGCGAACTCACAATTCCACTCAAAGTACTCGCATATTGCCATGTTATAAGTTGTCATCGTGCAGCAAACAAATATCATGATATTGTGTTTATTTTTCCACTGTCTCACTGATAATGTATGATAACACTTTGAATCATGTGAGACAAAAGGATTATTAAAATTTAAGTGGAAATGAATATAATTACATAACATAAATGGGAAGAGAATTCTAAGAGACAGGCTACCTCTTGCAATGAGCAGTTGCAGGAAACAAAAAACTATAGAATGCGTTAAAATATCCTAAGAAATCATTTTAAAAACTAAAAAAAATGGCTTCCTATACAAACAAAAAGACATTTCTCGCTAAAACTTTACTCAAAGGTATAAAAAGTAATTAACAAATCTAAAGTTCCAAGTCGGACGTGGCCAATTTAAACACTTCATTTAAGCACCTTTCTGAAGTTGTTGGATTCGTGTTCTTTGTCTTTTATTTAGGTTGCCAAATCTGGAAATACATGCACAAGTGTAGCCTGTAACGGGGTTTAGTAATATTATTTCTTTAAAGTTATTACAACAGCTTTGAGTTGTTTTTCAAATTCATACAACAGAAACCTGGTCCTTACAGCTCATATAGCCAGGTATTCCTATCAAAAATGCCGTTAGGAAGATCTGTCAGCTGGTTTCCCGACAACCACCTACAAAAAAAAAAACAAAAGACGAGATTTACAGCTTTACACACAGTCAGAATTTTACCAACCTACTGCAAAATCCAAAAATCTAACGGAACATCGATCAATAAGGTCTTGTGGAAGCATATTACCATCAATGCTTTGCTTTAGTCGATTTCTTGTGCTCCAAACATCATGTTAATGAGTTTTAAATGCCATATCGGTGGCCCTGTATACGTGTTTGTATTTGACAGTAATTAAGCCATATTAATCCGAAATAGTCACTGGATCATGGTTCAGCATTTACTCTTTTCCGGTCACATTTTACATAAATTACCCTTTCAACCCCCCTTGTCCATGGCTTACTTTAAAAACAAAATACATTTCCCGTTAACACTTTACTCGTGGGTATATCAAGTCATTAATGAACAAATGTTATGTTGAGGGTAGGAAGTGGGAAACTTCAGCATATTATGTAAGCACCTTCTGAAGTTGTCAGAGTTGTGTTCTTTTTTATGTAATAACGTTGTTAAAACTGTAAATACATGTACAAGTATAGCCTGTAAAGGCGTTTAGTAATATGCCTTCTTTAAAGTTATTACAACTGCTTTAAGTTGTTTTCCAATGTTATGTAACAGAAACTTGGTCCTTACAGGTACCATAGCTCGGTATTCTTATCAAAAATGCCGTTAGGAAGATCTGTCAGCTGGTTTCTCGACAAGCTCCTACAAAAACAAAAACAAAAAACGAGATTTACAGCTTTACACATGCACATTCAGAATTTTACCAACCCACTAGTACTGCAAAATCCAAAGATCTAACGGAACATCGATCAATAAGGTCTTGTGGAACCATATTACCATCAATGCTTTGCTTTAGTCGATTTCTTGTGCTCCAAACAACATGTTAGTGAGTTTTAAATGGCATATCGGTGGCCCTGTATACGTGTTTGTATTTGCCAGAAATTAAGCCATATTAATCCGAAATAGTCAGTAAATCATGGTTCAGCATTTCCTCTTTTCCGGTCACATTTTACATAAATTACCCTTTGAATCCCGCTTGTTCATGGCTTAATTTAAAAACAAAGTACATTTCCCGTTAACACTTTTAATACTCATGGGTATATCAAGTAATGAAGAAATGTTATGTTGAGGGTAGGAAGTGGGAAACTTCAGCATATTATGTAAGCACCTTCTGAAGTTGTCAGAGTTGTGTTCTTTTTTACGTAATACCGTTGTTAAAACTGTAAATACATGTACAAGTATAGCGTGTAAAGGCGTTTAGTAATATGCTTTCCTTAAAGTTATTACAACTGATTTAAGTTGTTTTCCAATGTTATGTAACAGAAATTTGGTCCTTACAGCAAAGATAGCCTGGTATTCTTATCAAAAATGCCGTTAGGAAGATCTGTCAGCTGGTTTCCCGACAACGTCCTACAAAAAAAAAACAAAAAACGAGATTTACAGCTTTACACATGCACAGTCAGAATTTTACCAACCCACTGCAAAATCCAAAGATCTAACGGAACATCGATCAATAAGGTCTTGTGGAACCATATTACCATCAATGCTTTGCTTTAGTCGATTTCTTGTGCTCCAAACAACATGTTAGTGAGTTTTAAATGGCATATCGGTGGCCCTGTATACGTGTTTGTATTTGCCAGAAATTAAGCCATATTAATCCGAAATAGTCAGTAAATCATGGTTCAGCATTTACTCTTTTCCGGTCACATTTTACATAAATTACCCTTTCAATCCCCCTTGTCCATGGCTTACTTTAAAAACAAAATACATTTCCCGTTAACACTTTACTCGTGGGTATATCAAGTCATTAATGAACAAATGTTATGTTGAGGGTAGGAAGTGGGAAACTTCAGCATATTATGTAAGCACCTTCTGAAGTTGTCAGAGTTGTGTTCTTTTTTACGTAATACCGTTGTTAAAACTGTAAATACATGTACAAGTATAGCGTGTAAAGGCGTTTAGTAATATGCTTTCTTTAAAGTTATTACAACTGCTTTAAGTTGTTTTCCAATGTTATGTAACAGAAATTTGGTCCTTACAGCAAAGATAGCCTGGTATTCTTATCAAAAATGCCGTTAGGAAGATCTGTCAGCTGGTTTCCCGACAACCTCCTACAAAAAAAAAACAAAAAACGAGATTTACAGCTTTACACAAAGTCAGAATTTTACCAACCCACTGCAAAATCCAAAGATCTAACGGAACATCGATCAATAAGGTCTTCTGGAACCATATTACCATCAATGCTTTGCTTTAGTCGATTTCTTGTGGTCCAAACAACATGTTAATGAGTTTTAAATGGCAAATCGGTGGCCCTGTATACGTGTTTCTATTTGCCAGAAATTAAGCCATATTAATCCGAAATAGTCACTGGATCATGGTTCAGCATTTACTCTTTTCCGGTCACATTTTACATAAATTACCCTTTCAATCTCCCTTGTTCATGGCTTACTCTAAAAACAAAATACATTTCCCGTTAACACTTTACCCGTGGGTATATCAAGTAATGAACAAATGTTATGTTGAGGATAGGAAGTGGGAAACTTAAGCAGATTATGTAAGCGCCTTTTGAAGTTGTCAGAGTTGTGTTCTTTTTTATGTAATAACGTTGTTAAAACTGTAAATACATGTACAAGTATAGCCTGTAAAGGCGTTTAGTAATATGCTTTCTTGAAAGTTATTACAACTGCTTTGAGTTGTTTTCCATTGTTATGTAACAGACTCTTGGTCCTTACAGGTACCATAGCTCGGTATTCCGACAGCGACTTACAAACAAACAAACAAAAAAATTAACAGCTTTTAGTTAACCCTAACCCCAACCCTAACCCAAAGACCGTCCAACGGTGAAGCTAGTGGGACTATATTACCATCACTGTTTTGCTTTGGTCGATTTCTTGGACTCCAACCAACATGTAGCCTAAATAAATGCGTTTGTAACATATTCTTAAAATTGTTCTAAAGTTCTACTGCTGGGAGTTTTACAGGGGAGCGAGTTCCATAGCTTTGGAGTGGCAACACAAAAAGCCCTGTGCCCCAATGTTTCCTTTTTTTCTCTTTCGTTGCAACTCAAGGAGAAGCTTGATCTCAAAGAATAGCGTGATATACTCTTAATACCAATGAAATCATTTATATATTCCGGCACAACCCCGTGAATAGCTCTCAATGTAATTACTAGTACCTTAAATCTAATTCTAAATTGCACTGGCAGCCAGCAAAGCCTGCTGAAAAGCACAGGCGATATATGATCTAAGCGGGAAACAATGCAAATTAGGCTCGCGGCTGTGTTTTCGACACGCTCTAACTTCTAAAAATTGTTTGCGGCAAGCCATATAATAAACTATTGCAAGAGTCAATTCTACTATAGTAACTAGAGCATGCACTAACTTCTTCGTTGATTCAGTTGATAGATACTTTCTTGTGCATCTAATGTAGTGCGCTACAAATCTTATTGATTTCTGTCCCCATACTAAGTTGCTGATCAAAATAGCGGCCCAAATTCTTAGCCTTTTGAGCTGGAGTAATCTGATGGTCACCCAACAACAAGAGAGCCTGCGCTGATCTTAGACAGTTGCTGTCTTGTTCCCATAAGTAAATATTCACTTTTATCATCATTTAGCTTAATCTGGTCAGTCAGCATCCAGTGACGCATGTCTCCTATCCAGTGTTGCATTGCTATCACTGCCTCATCCTGACTTTCACCGCGCACCGGTGGCTCAGTTGGTTGAGCACCGGGCTGTCATGCGGGAGGTCGTGAGCTCAACTCCGGCCGGACCAACACTCAGGGTCTTTAAATAAATGAGGATAAAGTGCCGCCTTTGTAATTACATCTGCAAATGGTTAGACTCTCTAGTCTTCTCGGATAAGGACGATAAGCCGAGGTCCCGTCTCACAACCCTTCAATGTTCATAATCCTGTGGGACGTAAAAGAACCCGCACACTTGTCGCAAAGAGCAGGACATGTAGTTCCCGTTGTTGTGGTCTGTCTTCTGTGGTGTATCATGGTTGGGAGGGTAAATGCTCGGAGATATTAGCTACACCAAGCCACTATAAAAATCCGAGGGTAAATAAAGATGTATGATATATGATATGATATGATATGACTTGCTTATGAATTAGGTTTTTAAAAATGATAAAGGTGAGAATCATCCACACAGCAATAAACGTTAGGTAGATGTGCGTTAACAGTCTTAACAAGCTTGGATGCGTAAATTATAAACAATACAGGACCGAGACAGGATCCCCGAGAACACCATACTGCAAGAAAAAACGGTCAGGGAGAGTCCCATTGACCGATATACGTACGCGTTGACTTTTGTTCCTTGAGTATACTAAGAACCATTCCAAGAGTTCACCCGAGACGCCAAACCTTGATTAAAGACTCATGATCAAAGTACCCTAATCAACGGTATCGAAGGCTGCACGTTAATCTAAAAGAACCAGCAAAGTTATATGACCCTTGTTCATATTCATAACAATGTAATACTTCATCTTTGAAAGAGAAGTCTCAGTACTATGGTGTTGCCTATACGACGACTGCAAAGCAGGATGCAGATCATTGAAAGACATATGCAAAAGCAGTTTATCTGATACCGAGCGTTCTGTCAATTTAGAAACATAAGAAAGATTACTAACTGGGCAATAGTTTATATACAGAAGATCAAGGCCATTTTTCTTGAGGAGAGGATTTACTACGGCTTCCTTCTATGAATCAGGAAAAGAGGTAATAGTCACTGGACCATGGTTCAGCATTTACTCTTTTCCGGTCACATTTTACATACTACAGTTTGCTGTAATACTACCTTCTATAGGAGGAAAGGTTAAAGAAAGTATACACCTTTTACATCTCGCCATAAACCCATTTTATAGATCAATCGTAAGATAATAGCTCAGGTTTTAGTTTTAAACTCAGAATATACTTACGTATCGCACGGCAATTTTTCTATTACTCCAAGGGAAGGTTAGAATACATGCTTAAAGAGTCTTAATTCATTTGAGAATAACAAATCTCAAAAACAGGCAACGACGGATTGACTGTTGAATGTACTATCATTGATGCACTGAGATGGTAATAAAACTCCCCAAGTGTTTTTGTTTCATGTTTTTGCTAATATTTTTACCTTCACATTACACCAAACACACCGTTTTTTCGAGCAGGTAACCAATCAACTCCTTCAATTAATTTATGCGCAACTAATTTGCAAACCCGTGCGAAACGAAAACAAAAGATGATTGTGCATTGTCACGGTCAATTCAACATCGATCGCGCAACATGGTTCTCGCTTTTGAAGGTCTTGAGTTTTTGTAACCAGTCCCTGGGTTAACTATGATTTTACAAAGCATTTTTGAATATTGTGGGGGATCTAATGGTGACTAGTCTTAATTATGATTATGATTACGATCACGGTGAATTATGGAACACACACAAGCAAGCTATTATATATTACATTCCTAGAGAAATAAAGGAGAGATAAAGGATACATATTTAACTGGCGGCCTATTTCCCTAATCAACGTCGATGTTAAACTGGGTTCGAAGGTTATTGTTGAAATTCTCCCATGTGCCATTACATAGGAGTTTACAAGGTGCGAAAGGACTGGCATAAGTTTGCCATCCTCTGTCCGGCGGCGGGTCTGAAGTGTTGGTAACTGGTAACTGATAACTGGTAACAGGTAACTGGTAAAAGGTAACTGGTAACAGGAAACTAACCCTAACCCTAATACCTTTTACCTGTTACAGTTACCTATTGCCAGTTACCAGTTATATGTAGTCAAAGCAAAAACGTCGGTTTATTGATAGGAGGCGTCAATACACAGTGAGTCAAGCAGAATTTACACTTTCGGTGCATCTAAAGGGGAGCACTGAATTTCTCGCAAGCCGTTCAAGAATCTTCGGATGCTCCTTAATAATCTGAGCAGCAGCTTTAATAACATTGCGGCTAACCGCTCGTTGAAGAATGTAAAAGTCAACGCCGTTGAGGATGCTACCGGGAAATATTCATTAAAAGGTCGTTTTTCATACGCAGGAGCTTTCTATGTTCTCTTGTCAGTCTGGTAATAGCACCTTTTCAATAAACTTTTCCTGATTGCAAGATTATCCCGTGTACTGGTGTTATGTATTTTAAAAAATAAGAACTTCGGAAACACCTTGAAGGTATGGCAGTTGTTAAAAAAATTCGAGTCCATCTCGGTTTCGTGGAACTTGTTATCGGTGCCCTTCACCATTACTGCTCCTACCGCTCAGAGCGTGGCTTGTGCACAATGCCAGCAAATCTGTTGGCCGGATTATCAAGGCGCATATGTGTAATAAACAGCTCACGACGTAGAAAGTGCTTTGTACGGGGGTGTATTCACTCGTTGTTTGTGTCAAAAATTCTCACTCGCACGTACCTCGCTCACAAACAATTCGTGAATAAAACCCCATACGCCGCACTTTCTATGACGTAAACTATATTTACGTAATAAGGACAATGATCATAGACCAAATGCATAAACGACGGCCAAAAAAAAATTTTTTTGCCCTTGTTCTAATTAGACCCACTGGCCTCGTTAGCAAGGACAGAATACAAAAGAAATGTTTCTTTAGAATGAGACTAGTTTGTCTAATTAGCACAAACAAAAGAAAATTTTCTTTGGCCGTCATTTGTGCATTTGGCGTATGTGTGTTACTCAAACGTAACTCCACATTAAAGGGGAAAACGTTTTTTTTTTTTAAAGACGTTAATTACTTTGTGCCAGGTAGGTGTCGGAGCTCTCCTTCCATAAATGACAAATCAAAAATATAAAACAAAGTTTTCGCTTACAGATCCTGCAGTTCAGTAAGACTATCAAAAATCCCCAATGGAAGACTCTTCAACTTGTTGTTAGACAGATACCTGTTAATAACAACGCCACAGAAATGTTTTAGGAAAACAGTATGACCTGGGTTAACACGACTTCATTAATTGGTTTCGTCTGTAGTATTTTGGTGCCATAGGTTATCTAGCTACTGTTTTTTACGTCTCCACAAAGCTAACATTTCTTATGCTATTTCTACCAGATTAAATACTAGTACTTGTAGGCGCATGATCGCAATGATCCAATCGTATTACATTGGATACCGGAGTAAATATGTAAACAAAGGAATCGCGAAATTTGGAGACATGGAAACTCCGACAAAAAATCGCATATGAAAATTACTGTGTGATTTGCGGTGTCAGGAAAATAACATCGAAATTATGCCTTGTCGTGACCAAAAGAGGAGAAAAAACCCCGAATGCATTGATGTTGTAAATTATTGCCGAATAAATGTAACGCCTGAGAATGCATGGATCGCAATATATCTGTGTCTGCTGCAAGAAGAGCTAGAAGGCGATTGTATCAAAGGTAGCAACTTTCGGGCAAAATTGATGGGGCAGGAAGCTTACTCTCCAACTTTTGAAGAAATGTTTTTTTAAAGAAATGTTCACATTTTTTTCGGTTTGATATTTTATGCGTTCAGGTTTGGAGAGGATTTCTTGTAGTTTGTTGTATTTTTTGCGAGAAAATACAAAGGCTTTTACTAGAAGCGCAATGATATTTAAGCTTCCTAACTGATAATTTGCAAGACAAAATTAAGTTTAAGATATTTACCTAGACACGTAAGGAAAGCCGTTATATAGGTATCACAGTCAGCCACATGGTCGCGATCGATAAATTTTACGTGGAATGTCGCAAAAAAATCTCACTAATAGAGGTCATCCCATTTTTTTTTTCATTTTAATGAGCACGTAAGATGTGGCATCTTCATCGTTGTTAGTTGATATTCACGGACAAGTTTTGACCAGAAAAAAAGTTCTGACAATTAAAGTTTTTGGATAATCGTTGATTGACTGTGCATATATATGTATAAATTACTAGCAGTTGCGTTATCAACCTTGACACAAACTTTTAAGTAAAGAAATAGTCCAGGTTGAAATTCAATTTGTTTCATTTTTTATCCAACAGTTTTACATTGTATATCCAAATATTGTGTTTCCGATTTTGAAAAAAAAAATGGTAGTTGTAAATTCCTAAGACAATTATAGTTTGAATAATCACTGTGTAACTCCGATATATGTTCACTGGATCAGTGCGATTATCATAGAAATAGATGGAGCCAAGTAATAGTAAACAATAAAGAAGAGTTTCTGTAGGAGATTTGTCATTCTTGAGCGATTCACATCCACGACCTACAATACAAATTTTAGGCAAGAAAATCCATATTTTCGTATGCCATCCATCTGATCTTCGGTAAGTGCTTTTAAGGAACTCACGATAAGGACTAATTTACAGTTAACATCGGACTCAGATAGAAGAAAATCACAAACACATTAAAGGAACAAGATAGCAAACAGTCTTGCCACATCTTAATTTCTGTTTTAACAAAAACATCATCAACGGTAACGTCTGCATAAATAGCTTGCAATTATTCCGTCTTAGACCCGTTTTAAACTTGGCATTTCACATGTGCTGAATCTAATGCAAATGAGAAAAATCTTGTTTTCGCTAGTGGTGTAATGTCAAGTTCTTGTGGTGTAAGAGCATAGATTCGTTTGCGTTAGATTCGGCACATGAGAAATGCGACGTTTAAAACGGGCCTGAGGCACAAAGTTAAAGTGGCATTTATAAACGCGAAATCGATTGCCTCCACTTGGCATCATAATTTCCTTTTACATTATCCGCCATGTGTCCAGTATAAAAGCACTCCGAATAAACTATGCCCAAAATAAGGAACTTTTTCCAGATACGGTTTTTCGCCCAGTTTAGGGGGAAAAAAATGGCGT
>NC_090873.1:13424138-13446638 GCF_036669935.1 Montipora foliosa | reverse complement strand
ACCTCATTTCAACTACTGCAATATTGTTTGGGAAACTGTGGAGTAACTTTGCAGGACAAACTGCAAAAACTACAAAGCAGAGCAGCCCGTGTCTTGACCTACTCTAACTATGACGCTCATGTCGACAATTTATTTGAACTCTTAAGATGGAAATCCCTAGACTCTCAAAGGCAAATATGGTATTTAAGTCCCTACAGCGACTAGCACTTGAGTATCTCTGCTCGAAAATTGTCCATCGCGATTCTGGTTATTGTTTGAGAGACTCTGTGAATGAGATAAATGTTCCGCAACCGCGCACAAACTACTACAAAAAACAGCTTTGGCTATTTAGTGGCGCAGTTTTGTGGAACAGTTTGCCATTAGAACTAAGGAAAGCAGAGTCCCTCAATCAACTCAAACGACTGATTAAAGAGGATATCTAAGCCATTATTCTAAACACAGCATTCATGGCAAGCAGCTTTTATTGTATGATATTGAGTAAGATAGTTAATTTAGTTTACATAGTTCTATCTATAAGTTTTTAATTGTACATATTTTTTTAATATTGCTGATGAATTGCACCATGATGTTACTCCAGGGAACAGTGTCTTTCAAATGTCGTCTTATTCACGTGCATATGTATGCATAACTTATGAAAAAACAAAAGAAACATTCCCTTGAGAACATCACGTGGTCTGAAATGGGAAAACAAAATGTACAAGCCGAAAAGGTCTATTTCTCGCAACCCACGAGAATCTATGGTATTCTGAAAATTCACAGGCCAAGCGCTCTTGATTCGATGGCACCGTTTAGACCAATTGTCTCTTCCATTGGAACTGATAATTATGAGTTCGATAAGTAATGTTCAAAAAACGAGCAGCAGTGTTTAATTGGTTTTAAAAACATAAGGCGTAGCCGAGTGTTTTTAGATGGGATAAATTACGCGCTGCGATTTTTTTGAACGGCTTCAAAACATTCCACGAAAACCGTGTCCCTCGGGAGTCTGAACAAAGCTTCAAATTGTGAGGGGACGATATCAGCGTACAAGAAAAACAATTGGACCTTATAAGCAGTATGGTAATTTTAAAAGCATTTTTTTTCCATCAGTCCTTATTCCATGTTGTCGATGGTTGAAGGAAGTTGATTAAAAGAGCTGCCTAAGAGAAAGTTCGGAGAACTGAAAACTTCCGATGAAGAAAAAGCACTGTTGTTAAAAATCCGCTCCAAAATCAATTCGATGTCAGAAAATGGGCTTTTAATATTTTCGTACGGTGGCAAAATGCAAGGTTAAACAAGCAGCGAACGAAGAAGCACGGTTCGACGTCGAACGGGAAAAAATCTAGATACGAAGCTTGTTAACATGACAGCAGAGTCGTTGAATTTTTGGTTGACAAAATTTGTTGAAGAAGTTTGAAAGGAAAATGGGGAAAACGGTCGGCCTAGAAGTTTGCAATCTCTAAGATTTCAATGAAAATGATTGGGACTATTTCATAAAAATCACTAGTGATCTTTATGTGAAGATCACAAGTGACCTCATCCTCGGAGACCCATGGGCAGCTAGTCAGGACGATAAAATTTTCGAAGTGAAAGTTTACTACAAGAACGGGAAGAGCCCCTTGGCACTTACTCTTATCGAACCAGTTCCAGAAGCGTTCGAGTTCCCCGTTTATGATTGACCCCATTTCCTTTTTTAGCCAATCATCTGACAACCACATTTTCAGTTATCAAAATATAACTAGTCTCCCCGTGTCTTGATGAATAAATATCAGAAATGAAATAAAAAGTGGTGAAGTATTACAGGCACAAATCATTCATCACTATAGTCGACAAAATTACAAAATAATCACGAAGAAGATCGTGTATTTCATCAACCGAGCGCGCCATTTTACTATTCCCGTTGGGGGGAGATGCAGAAAAGACGTCGGGATACTATTCATTCCTCCTCTGAGCTTCATCTAACGCAAAACCCTTACTCGTCTCATCGAATTGAAAAGGTGCGCCACCAGTATATCACTAGGGCAAAAATCCATTCACCTAATTCTAATCAGGTTCATTTTCCTATTTCAGTGAGACATGTTAAATTACTTTGCGTGGGTTCCTTTTGCACAGAATCTCACACGAGATTACATCAACTGGTACAACGTTTTTTGCACTGATCTTGACCATAAGCTTGTATTTACTTTGTTTAAGATCTGTAACAGCGTGAGAGATCCTGTGTCTTTTTATCTCCGTTCCCGCGTCGTGTATAAATTCACTTGTGCAAGTTGTAATTTATTTTACCGGCGTTGGGGAAACATCCCGACACATTTTGACGCGTATACATGAGCACCTTGGAAGGGACAGAGCCTCTCCTGTTTTCCAGCCTCTGCAACATTCGGAGAAATATCGAAGACTTTGCACTGAGAGGTGTATGGTCAGCGTTTAGTTGATCGCTTTAATTTGCGTTATTGTATCTTTTGCACACACATTAGTCTTTTGTTATAGCATTCAGCGTTGTAATGTTAAACTAAAATTGGATATTATATTGACGTCATATGCTTACATAGTATATAACACTGTAAGTTCAGATTCATATAGAAAACTGAAAATGATCAACGGTTGATCGAAACATGCATTGCAAAACCGTAGCCGTTGTCATTTTTTACGAAGTGACACCGATTGGTACTTTGAGTGTCTCCATCCCGATCGTTTTCCGTGTTTAAATAAATGTTCATTAAACGTCCTGACATTGTTCCGTTTCTTTTGGTTACTTTCTTTTTCCCTTGCTTGGTTTCTTTTACAAGTTTTCCTAGGAGCTCCTGTCTGTGATTTTACAACATTTTATAGCCGGTTTTATTAACAAAATTGACACCGTAAAATTAGACCTAAAGGCATAAAGTAATGTTGAGAAGAACATCGACATGGGCTCAGGTTGAAAGCCATACGATGAGACGCTTGACATGATATTGCAAGAGGCTCTAAACCATTGTACAAAGTTCTGTACCCGACTCTTTCTCTCTAGCTCTTTAATCTCTCTGATATAATTACCAGCAGTTAGTATGCAATTGTCATCAAATCAGCGAACTCACAATTCGACTCAAAGTACTCGCACATTGCCATGTTATAAGTTGTCATCGTGCAGCAAACAAACATCATGATATTGTGTTTATTTTATGCCACTGTCTCACTGATAATGTATGATAACACTTTGAATCATGTGAGACAAAAGGATGATTAAAATGTAAGTGGAAATGAATATAAGTACATAACATAAATGGGAAGAGAATTCTAAGAGACAGGCAACCTCTAACAATGAGCAGTTGCAGGAAATATACAAGGCGTTTCTTAAAATATCCTAAGAAATCATTTTAAAAACAAAAAAATGGCTTCCTATACAAACAAAAAGACATTTCCCGCTAAAACTTTACTCAAAGGTATAAAAAGTAATCAATAAATCTAAAGTTCCAAGTCGGACGTGGGCAAATTAAACACTTCATTTAAGCACCTTTCTGAAGTTGTCGGATTCGTGTTCTTTGTCATGTAATAACGTTGTTAAAGCTGGAAATACATGCACAAGTGTAGCCTGTAACGGGGTTTAGTAATATGATTTCTTTAAAGTTATTACAACAGCTTTTTGTTTTTCAAATTCATGCAACAGAAACTTGGTCCTTACAGCTCAGATAGCCAGGTATTCTTATCAAAAATACCGCCAGGAAGGTCTGTCAGCTGGTTTCCCGACAACGACTTACAGAAAAAAAAAAACAAACAAGATTTACAGCTTAAGTAGCATCGATCAGTAAGGTCTTTTGGAACTATATTACCATCACTGTTTGCTTTGGTCGCTTTCTTGTGCTCCAAACAACATGTTAGTAAGTTTTAAATGGCATGTCGGTGGCCCTGTATACGTGTTTTTCTTTGCGAGACTTTATGCCATATTACTGCGAAATATATACAGTCAGTGGATCATGTTTTAACCTTTAGTCTTTCCTGGGCATATGTTACATAAGTTATTCATTGGATCCCCTCGTCCATGGATTAGTATAGAAACAAAATACATTTCCCGTTAGTACTTTACTAGTTGGGTATATCAAGCAATGAACAAATCTTAAGTTTCCAGTCGGAAGTGGACAATTTGGGCTTTTTATGTAAGCACCTTTCTGAAGTTGTCAGATTTGTGTTCTTTGTCATGTAGTAACCTTGTTAAATCTAGAAATACGTGAGCCAGTGTAACCCGTGAGGGCATTCAGTAACATGCTTTCTTTAAAGTCATCACAAGAGCTTTGAATTGTTTTCCAATGTTGTATAATAGAAAGTTAATCCTTACAGGTCTCTTAGCTGGGCATTCTTATCAAAAATGCCGTCAGGAAGATCCGTCAGCTGGTTTCCTGACAAATCCCTACAAAAAGAGATAAAAAATATATGCCTGTGGAAAAATTGACAGCTTAAGCGACAGTTTAAACTTTACCAACCCTTTGAAAGACCCAAAGACTTCAAGGACCATCGAACAGTGGCAGATGGTGGGACTATATTACCATCACCGTTTTGCTTTGGTCGATTTCTTGGGCTCCAAGCAACATGTTTGTAAGTTATAAATGGCAGATCAGTGGCTCAGTATACATGTTTGTCTTTGCAAGACTTTGAAGCCCTATTACTACGAAATAGACAGTGGATCATGGTTTAGCCTTTAGTCTTTTCCGGTCAAATTTTACTTAAATTACTCATTGGATCCCCTCGTTCATGGCTGACTATAGAAACAAAAACAAATCCCGTCAACGCTTTACTTGTGGATATATCAAGTAATGAGAAAATCTTAGGTTGACAATCGAAAGTGGGCAACGTGAGCACTTTATATAAGCACCTTCTCAAAGTTCTCAGATTTGTGTTCTTTGTCATGTAATAACATTGTTAAATCTGGAAATACATGTACAAGTTTAGCCTATGAGGGCGTTTAGTAATATGCTTTCTTTAAAGTTATTGTTTTCCAATGCTATTTAAAAGAAATTTGGTCCTTGCAGGTCCGTTAGCTGGGTATTCTTATCATTCGACAAAAGATTCAAATGAATACTGCTGCTTATTTGCATCCCTGTCACCAGCCACGTCCACATGGATATTGGAATCTGCCATGATGACCAGCTTTTCAGGGGCCAATATGATGGACTCCATGTAGTCAGACAACCCAGCATGCAAAAAAAGACTTTGTTGACACAGGATACCCAGCACTGTATGGCACGCGGTAAATAATTACCGCACGGAGTATATATATGAAGTATTCTCACCAGGAGATAACTTAGACACACAATGGGTGTAGGGTGTCCCTAAATAGCAAACCAGTGCCGCTACCAGTACTCCGACTCACACGTGAAAAAAGCCATTGAGTATCATGTCAAAATTGAAACCGGCCTCGAAAACGGAGGGGCATAAAGCGAGAACGATGGCGAACAAAGGAGAAACGCGTACGCGTTGATTTTTTTCTTTTAGGTATGCTGAGAACTATCCCAAGAGTTTACCCGAGACGCCAAACCTTGAATGAAGACTCGTGATCAAAATACCGTGATCAACAGTATCGAAAACGGCACGTAAATCTTAAAGAACCAGCAAAATTATTTGACCATTGTTCATATTTAAGACTACAATGCAGGATAGAGACCATTGGAAGACATATGAAAAAGAAGTTGATCTGACTGGGCGATAGTTCTATACAGAAGATCAAGGCCATGTTTCTTGAGCATAGCATTTACTATGGCTTCCTTCCATGATTAGGAAAAGAGGCAGTCTCTAGAGACTGATTGATCATCTGTTTAATTACAGGCAAAAGCACATCAATACACCCTGCTACTAGCGGAGTTAGCATTGGGTCCAAAGCACAGTACTTCTTAGCACATTTCTTCACCAGCTCTATGACGTCATCGTCGTTTAAAAGCTAAAACTCGCTGAATGATTCTCTCACAGGACGATCAAAGTCATATTTTGAGGATCCAGAAGAACTTCGTGCAGTAGCATCAAGATGCAACCGAATATCAGATACCTTCTTGACAAAGAAATTCTCCATGGCGTGAAGCAGTAGATATTCATCATCGTGTGATGGGAGCTGGACTCCAGAATCTTGCTTCACCAGCTTCTTCGTAGCCGTGAAAAGGTTACCCTAATCGGCATTTTTTTCAACTATAAAATCTTTATAGAACGCCGTGCGGGCGTTGTTTAATAAATAAGCAACACGGTTCCTGCATATCTTATAGCATTCAAAGTGTGATAAAGACTTCTTCCTTCTCCAGCGCTTTTCAGCCCTGGGCCTAGCTCTTTTGGCTTCTCTTATGTCCTCATTAAGCCATGGTGGGCTCCGCTTTACAGCTACAGCCCTGGTTTTGAGAGGGGTGTCACGGTTCAGAACGTCGGTAACATTAGAGTTGTAACAGCCAACCATCACATCAATCACATCAAGGGAGCTAGGGGGGAGAGAGGGGGGGGGGGTGTTAGTACGCTATTCAGAGTCTCTAAGGTCTTTTCTTAGTTGATCAATGTTAACAGATCTAAGATTTCTGTAGTGATGTCCCTTGATAACAGAAGTGGCCGGCTTAGGTATTTGAAGACTGCACGTTACAGCAGCGTGCTTTGAGAATAAGCGGTCTACCTGTGGCGCAGAGATCACAGATTGCCACTGGCGCGTTAAAATCAGATCCATTGTGTGTCCATGGATGTGAGTAGCCCCCTTCACATGCTGCTGAACACCCAAAGATTCAAATGAATCCTGCTGCTTATTTGCATCCCTGTCACCAGCCACGTCCACATGGATATTGGAATCTGCCATGATGACCAGCTTTTCAGGGGCCAATATGATGGACTCCATGTAGTCAGACAACTCAGCATGCAAAAAAAGAATTTGTTGACACAGGATACCCAGCACTGTATGGCACGCGGTAAATAATTACCGCACGGAGTATATATGCGCCAGATGTTACGAGCTATTCAGAAAACTCAAATCAAGACTTCTCACCAGCACAGAGCTTAGACACACACAGGGTGTAGGGTGTCCCTAGATAGCAAACTGGTGCCGCCACCAATACTCCGACTCACACGTGAAATAACCCATTAAGTATCATGTCAAAATTGACACCGGCCTAGGAAACCGAGGGGCATAAAGGGAGAAGGATGGCTAACAAAGGAGAAAAGACTGGCAAAAGGGTGGACTGTGAAAGGAAGAAGGAGGGCAGAAATTGTGAGGGTGCTTCATCTTTAACCCGCACTTCAAATCCACTTTTCTTTTATTCACTAGAAAAGTATCTTGTGACAAATGCTCTAAACAGCTCCACGTGCCTCCTATTGTTCATTGCCCAATCAAACACCGACACGTGCTTTTCATTGGGTATTTTGTTGCACAGGACAAAACTGAAATCTAACATGACTTATGACTCGGTGCCCTTACGGGCCCGAGCAAGAATTGTTTCATGTGTCCAAAGTGATGTGACAGTGGTGAAAGTTATCGTCGTAGGGTTGTAAGCAGTGCTAAAGTTGATTTCACATTACTTTGCCGCGCCACGTTGTGAAGTTCGTTGGGAAATTGGATACTAGGCAACGAAGTAGCCAATTAAGCGTTCAATTAGACAACCAAATTGCGAACTTTCAAATAAACTTCACAACTTCTACCAGATCGAAATTCGCAAATCCGTTGCCGTCTGAGTTTCGTTGCTTTCACTTTTTCAACTTTATATACTTAATTATGACAAACTGTTATATTTGGACCCGACGAAACCAAACACCAAGAGCTTTAATCTTTCCTTTAGCCCATTTCAGATCACTGTATATATTCTCGCCGATCCATAGGGCGTCTGTTTTGCCACAGTTGAGTCGGAGACCTGATACCTCCCCGAAAAGGTCTTTTAGTCTTAAAGACTCTTCAAAGTATTCTATCGAACCATATCTACAAGATACATTGTTTAAATTGGTAGTTGCAACCTTATTTAACCTTGGAAATGATGTAACCAACAACCTTTTTCTACATTTCCAACTGGTGTAAGAGGGTATACTACTTACACACCAAAAAAAAAAATTCACAATCGTACGCGAGATAACTTAAAATGGGAGATAACTAATACTTAATACAAGGACCCCTCTTTCTCATGAAATCATCCATTCTTTTTGCTATATGGTCTTTCAACCTATTTACGATTACTACTGGCGTAGTAGAAAAGGTATTTATCATACGAGCTTTAAACTCTTCAAACGTCAAAGTTTCACTTCCTTTTTTGCGATCCCGCGCTTGTTTTCGAAGGAGCCTATTGAGTCTGTGCTTTGGGGTGGAAGTTTGATCACGGTGTTAATTACCCGCTCAATTGAGGCTTTTACTAACGCAGAATTTTGACAAGAGTTTCCATCCTGCATCCAGGGGCGGCTAACGATTCATCTTTTCCAGCCAACTGAAACAGTCGATCAAAGTGTTCATCAACCAATGTATCCCGCTGAATTTAGGTAACGTGAAACTGTCCTCGTTAAGGACGGTGCCTACTATTGTTACTGCGCATACGTTCTGCGCATCTTGAGATACTCGGATTTCCTATCGGTGATGCTTACTAATACAGGGATATATTTGCGCAGTTTAAAACTATCTGGAAAAAGTAGATCTTAGTAAGTACTCTTGGTATCCAAAAAGAAAATTGGGGGTAACCATGCATTTTTGAGAGATAATTAAGCGCCATACATTGCTTTGTATTTTAAAGCTTTTTACAAAGATTGTTCATGAATTATCTTTGAAAAATGCATGGTTACCCCCAATTTTCTTTTTGGATTTTAATAACACTTGTTAATATCTCCATTTCCTGCATAATCACACACCGGGGCAAAAATATTGTTAATTAGTAGGCAGCGTCCTTAAAACCTCACTTCGAATTCGTTCAATTCTGGCCTCTTCATTAATCTTTTACAATTAAAGGTCCCGCCTTTTTTTGTTAAAGTCTTGTCATTCAAAAAACAGAGAACTTCGCTCATAAACACTTGTACGACCTCGCTAGAACAGTGCGTAAACCGTATCAAAGCTAATAATAACGTACCCCTCCCCCTCCCTCCCTTCGATGTTGCTTTTCCCGGTGGATTTTTGCACTAGAACCCATAAACATCAACATTGAATGGGGTGGGGGAAGAGGATAAATTTCCGTCTGTGTTACAACATTTGTGACCGAGACTGTGGGCCTCAGTAAAAGTAATCGACGCAGTTACAAAGCAACTTGTGCAGTTGCAAAACAATCCAGGCTTGAACCGGACTCGAGCCCATGACTGTAAGCTACCAAACCCGGAAGTTTCAGGCTTCTTTCCACAATTCTCGTGTTGATTTATAGTGTGATAATCACTTTCACCGAGACCAAACTACTCCTTAGTTTGAATACATAAAAAACTTGATATATTTGTTATATCATAAACAACATTGTTTGATTGAGATAAGGGAAGGACGTTTTGTTGCCCTTGCAGGGATTTTGCAAAATCCACAGGAAGCATCATTGTTATCCGCGCGTAGCGTGATAGAGTTGTCCCTGCAGGGATCTCGCCTGGAGACAATATTTTTTAAACTGTTCATATTTGTTTCATTCGTCATGGAATCTTGATACTTCACACTCCCGATAATCAAGAAACAAAGACTTTTTTGGAGGAAGTAACGATCTCATGAATTCAGATTTACACCTACGAAAAACACGTCAAACAACATGTACATTACTACCTTGTAGTAATATGTTCTATGAGCGCATAGTGAAATTCACTCAAAACTAAACCTTCAATTGAAATGGATTCATCATTTCTTTTTTCAGTGATTCCATTATCATAAATAAGTAAAATGAAAGAAAACAGTAAATATCATAAGACCAATTTCTTTCGTGGTATCGTCAGTATAGCTTTAAGGGACTGTGCAATAATTATCTGTAGAGGGGGGTTCTAAAATTAGCAAAGTAGGCCTTAAAATAAAGTTGCATCCCCCTGAATTAAAGTTAAAATAACTTCTTGTCCACCCCCGTCTAGAGGGGAGATTACTTTCAACCCCCCCCTCCCCAACCTCCGATCCTCCCTACATCCCTCTTTACCTTTACACTACTTCTGGCATGTCTGCATCATCAATAAATAAAACTTGGAAGCTGCGCTGCACATCATCGTCGCCTTCATACTCGGTTGACTCCTCCTCAGAATCACTTGAGGTATCATCATGAGAACTGGAGGGCATGTTTTCATCATCATCTTCGATGTCTTCATCAAATGTTCTTGCTACAGAACCATCTGCATGCTTAAGTATTCGCTCAACTAATTGTGCCTTGTTTCCAGATACCATTAGACCTTCTTGCCTTACCTTGTTTACATCACATACGGACAAATCTTGTCTGAGGGACTTGCTTTCCTGTAAATGCTTCGTTGGGGAAGCGGAAGTGCTTGTTCAAAAAACATCTTTGATATTGGACATGATCCATGTTATGGTTAATTGACATCTTTCTAAACAAGGTATCTCATGACTGGTATCACGTGAACATATCCCAGACTTAAGCTTAAAAATCAACGAACTCAGCTGCTTTTTTTTTTTTAAGAACTGCCGACCAGGTACTGGATTTCGATTTGATCTCAGGTTCAAGCCAGGGTAAATTATTGTAAGAATAAATAACAGGGGACCTCCGCCTCTAGGCTTAAATGAATCTTTATATTAAAAGTACTTACAGCTTCACTAGCTTTGTATAGTTATCAAACACACCTCCAGGCAGTTTCTTCAGCTGGTTGTCACTCAGCTCCCTGCCAACAAATCATAACCTTAAAGGCTTTTATACCACTTCATAGAATAAACTTTATTATTATGAGTAACTGAACTTTACTATGAATACGAGCAGTTAGCATACAATTCTCATAATATGATTTGATTTTCCGGTTTTCGCTCGCGATTTGCAACAAGCGCATCTTAAATTCAAACTTTTATAGATAGCTTCCGTCTGTATGTTGATACAAGAAACAACAAGAAACTATCTCAAAAAGAAAAAGTGCTTCTTTTCTGGAATGGTGAGGACTGGAGAAAGATAAAATACTGCATAACTTTTCAAATTCCGTTTTCTGTGAATCTTCTATTACGTGTCTTACATATGAACCTGGGCAGTTCTAGCTTTGCAATAACTGGTTTCTCGTTAACCCAGTTTATTACTACGTGCGAAGATTGTTTACATTACTCATTAACAGAGAGATAACGTAGATTTTTTTCAAAAATATATCGTTTTAATATAACCTAAAGTCATTCTGATAGTGAAAACGTCCTATTTATGATCGCTTCTGTGCTTCTCTCACTACGATTTGCAATGCTTTAGGTTCACGTGTTCACAAGTTTGATTTTGCATATGCTATCTAGATTTCAATTACAAATTCTATTTTGATTGGTCAATCTACCTCACTTTGTAAATAGTTAACCCCGAAGTCAAAGAAGATAAGTTTCGTTTCTGAGGAAACGATACAAAAACGAATAGAAAGTTGCTCTACCTAACAGTAAAGGGTATTTTTAACATAATTTACCCTAAAACGTACATAAAAAAGAACAATTCCTTTCAATAAAAAGAATTGATTTGCTTATTGGTACTGGATAAGATAAGAAGACAAAAAAAATGAAAATCACCAGTTGATACTTTAAGTGTGTCCATTGAGATCGCTTTGCGTGTTCTAAGCAAGATCCATTTAACTCCATGACTTTTATTTTGATTTCCTATTATTGTTTTTTTTTTTTCAGTTAAGTTTTCTTTTTCCTTGGCTTGATTGTTTGCCTTGACAAGTTTTGCTTGGTGTTCCTGTCTGTGATTTTTCAAAAGTTTGTGTTGCCGTTTATTATAAAAATTGATTCCCTGAGAGACCTGAAGGCTTAAAGTAATGGTGAGAGAAACATCAACATGGGCTCAGTTTGAAAGCAATACGATAAGAAGCTAGAAAATATTACAAAGCCTATTGACAATTGCACAAAGTTGTATACCCGACCCTTTGTTCTCTAGCCCCTTTATCTCTCTGATATAAATACGGGAGGTTAGCATACAATTCTCATCAAATCAGCGACTTCACAATTCGAATCAAAGTTTGAATTGTATTTCAATGCCCTATTGCTAAGAAATAGTCAGTGGATCATGGTTCAGCCTTTAGTCTTTTCCGGTCACATTTTACATAAATTACCCATTGGATCCCCTCATCCATGGCTTACTACGAAAACAAAATACTTTACTACTGGGTATATCAAGTAATGAACAAATCTTAGTCGGAGTGGGCATCTTGAGCACTCTATGTAAGCACCTTCTCAAGTTGTCAGATACGTATTCTTTGTCATGTAATAGCGTTGTTAAATCTGTAAATACATGTGCAAGTGGAGCCCGTGAGGGTGTTTAGTAATATGCTTTCTTTAAACTTATCACAAAAGCGTTTAGTTGTTTTCCAATGATATTTAAGGCAAATTTGGTCCTTACAGGTGGGTTAGCTGGGTATTCTTATCAAGAATGCCATCAGGAATATCTGTCAGCTGGTTTTTCGACAACGACCTACAAACCAAACAACAAAGTTTACAGATTTAGCGACAATTCAAGCTTTACCAACCCTTTGCAAGACCCAAATACTTCACAGAACATCGAGCGGTGGGAGCTAGTGAGACTATATTACCATCACTGGTTTGCTTTGGTTGATTTCTTGGGATCCAAGCAACATATTAGTAAGTTAAAAATGGCAGATCAGTAGCCCTATATACATGTTTGTCTTTGCCAGACTTTGAAGCCCTAGTACTCAGTACGAAATAGTGTTCGTCATCAATGGATCATGGCTCAGCCTTTAGTTTTTCCGGTCACATTTTACATAAATTACTCATTGGATCCCTTAGTCCATGTTCTACTAAGAGTAGAATGCCGGCTAGTATATTGAAATCGATACTGGCCTAGAAACCCTTTACTAGTGGGTATATCAAGCAATGAACTAATCTTAAGTTTCCAGTCGGAAGTGGACAATTTGGGCTTTTTATGTAAGCACCTTTCTGAAGTTGTCAGATTTGTGTTCTTTGTCATGTAGTAACCTTGTTAAATCTAGAAATACGTGAGCAAGTGTAACATGTGAGGGCATTCGGTATTATCCTTTCTTTAAAGTCATCACAAGAGCTTTGAATTGTTTTCCAATGTTGTATAATAGAAAGTTAATCCTTACAGGTCTCTTAGCTGGGCATTCTTATCAAAAATGCCGTCAGGAAGATCCGTCAGCTGGTTTCCTGACAAATCCCTACAAAAAGAGACAAAAAATATATGCCTGTGGCAAAATTGACAGCTTTAGCGACAGTTTAAACTTTACCAACCCTTTGAAAGACCAAAAGACTTCAAGGAACATCGAGCGGTGGGAGCTGGTGGGACTATATTACCATCACGGTTTTGCTTTGGTCGATTTCTTGTCCTCCAAACAACAGTTTAGTAAGTTTTAAATTGCATATCTGTCGCCCTGTATACGTGTTTGTCTTTGCCAGACTTTATGCCATGATATTAGTGCGAAATAGTAAGTGGATAATGTTTTAGCCTTTAGTCTTTCCTGGTCATATTTTACGTAAATTACTCATTGAATCTCCTCGTCCATGGAGTAGTATAGAAACAAAATAAATTTCCCGTTAACACTTTACTTGTGGGTATATCAAGTAATGAATAAATCTTAGGCTGACACTAGGAAGTGGGCAACTTGAGCACTCTATGTAAGCACCTTCTCAAGTTGTCAGATTCGTGTTCTTTGTCATGTAGTAACGTTGTTAAATCTGGAAATACATGTGAGGGTGTTTAGTAATATGCTTTCTTTAAACTTATCACAAAAGCTTTTAGTTGTTTTCTAATGATATTTAAAACCAATTTTCTCCTTACAAGTGGGTTAGCTGCGTATTCTTATCAAAAATGCCGTCAGGAACATCTGTCAGCTGGTTTCCCGACAACGACCTACAAAAAAACCCCGAGATTTACAGCCTTACGCACAGTCAGAATTTTACCAACCCATTGCAAAATCCAAAGTTCTAAGGGAACATCGATCGGTAAGGTCTTGTGGAACCATATTACCATGAATATTTTGCTTGTACTCCAAACATGTTAGTGAGTTTTAAATGGCATATCGGTGGCCCTGTATACGTGTTTGTCTTTGCCAGAAATTAAGCCACATTAGTGCGAAATAGTCACTGGATCATGGTTCAGCATTTTCTGGTCACATTTTACATTTAATTATTATTTGAATCCCCCTTGTCCATTGCTTACATTAAAAACAAAATAACTTTCCCGTTAACACTTTACTCGTGGGTATATCAAGTAATGAACAAATCTTAGGCTGACAGTAGGAAGTGGGCAACTTGAGCACTTTATGTAAGCACCTTCTGAAGTTGTCAGATTTGTCTGCTTTTTCATGTGATACAATTGTTAAAACTGTAAATAGATGTGCAAGTGTAGCCTTTTAAGGCGTTTAGTAATATGCTTTCCTTTTTTAAAGTTATTACAACAGTTTTGAGTTGTTCTCCAATGTTATGTAACAGAAGTTTGGTCCTTACAGCACCCCTAGCTCGGTATTCTTATCAAAAATACCGTCAGGAAGCACTTTCAGCTGGTTTTCCGATAACGACTTACAAACAAACAAACAAAAAAATTAACAGCTTTTAGTTAACCCTAACCCGAACCCTAACCGAAAGACCATCGAACGGTGGGAGCTAGTTGGACTATATTACCATCACTGTTTTGCTTTGGTCGATTTCTTGGACTCCAACCAACACGTAGCCTAAATAAATGCGTTTGTTACATTAACTTAAACTTGTTCTTAAGTTCTACTGCTGCGAGTTTTACAGGGAAGCGAGTTCCATAGCTTTGGAGTGGCAACACAAAAAGCCCTGTGCCCCAATGTTTCCTTTTTTCTCTTTCGTTGCAACTCAAGGAGAAGCTTGATCTCAAAGAATAGCGTGATATACTCTTGATACCAATTAAATAATTTACATATTCCGGCACAACCCCGTGAATAGCTCTCAATGCAATTACTAGTACCTTAAATCTAATTCTAAATTGCACTGGCAGCCAGCAAAGCCTGAAAAGCACAGGCGAAATATGATCTAAGCGGGAAGCAATAAAAATTAGGCTCGCGGCTGTGTTTTCGACACGCTCTAACTTAGAAAAATTGTTTGCGGCAAGCCATGTAATAAACTATTGCAAGAGTCAATTCTACTATAGTAACTAGAGCACGCACTAACTTCTTCGTTGATTCAGTTGATAGATACTTTCTGGTGCATCTAATGTAGTGCACTACAAATCTTATTGATTTCTGTCTCCATACTAAGTTGCTGATCAAAATAGCGGCCCAAATTCTTAGACGGCACGTTACAGCAACGTGCTTTTAGAATAATCGGTCTACCTGTGGCGCAGAGATCACAGATTGCCATTGGCGCGTTAAAATCAGATCCAGTATGTGTCCATGGATGTGAGTAGCCCCCTTCACATGCTGCTGAACACCCAAAGATTCAAATGAATCCTGCTGCTTATTTGCATCCCTGTCACCAGCCACGTCCACATGGATATTGGAATCTGCCATGATGACCAGCTTTTCAGGGGCCAATATGATGGACTCCATGTAGTCAGACAACTCAGCATGCAAAAAAAGAATTTGTTGACACAGGATACCCAGCACTGTATGACACGCGGTAAATAATTACCGCACGGAGTATATATGCGCCAGATGTTACGAGCTATTCAGAAAACTCAAATCAAGACTTCTCACCAGCACAGAGCTTAGACACACACAGGGTGTAGGGTGTCCCTAGATAGCAAACTGGTGCCGCCACCAATACTCCGACTCACACGTGAAATAAGCCATTAGGTATCATGTCAAAATTGACACCGGCCTAGGAAACCGAGGTGCATAAAGGGAGAAGGATGGCTAACAAAGGAGAAAAGACTGGCAAAAAGGTGGACTGTGAAAGGAAGAAGGAGGGCAGAAATTGTGAGGGTGCTTCATCTTTAACCCGCACTTCAAATCCACTTTTCTTTTATTCACTAGAAAAGTATCTTGTGACAAATGCTTTAAACAGCTCCACGTGCCTGCTGTTGTGCATTGCCCAGTCTAAACACCGACACGTGCTTTTCATTGGGTATTTGTTGCACAGGACAAAACTGAGATCTAACATGATTTATGACTCGGTGCCCTTACGGGCCCGAGTAAAAAATGTTTCACGTGTCCAAAGTGATGTGACGGTGGTGAAAGTTATCGTCGTAGGGTTGTAAGCAGTGTTAAAGTTGATTTCACATTACTTTACCGCGTCACGTTGAGAAGTTCGTTGGGAAATTGGATACTAGGCAACGAAGTAGCCAATTAAGCGTTCAATTAGACAACCAAATTGCGAACTTTGAAATAAACTTCACAAGTTCTACCAGATCGAAATTCCGTTGCCGTCTGAGTTTCGTTGCTTTCACTTTTAACACTTTATATACGTAATTATGAGAAACTGCTATATTTGGACCCGTCGAAACCAAACACCAAGAGCTGTAATCTTTCCTGTTGCCCATTTAAGATCACTTTATACATTCTCGCCGATCCATAGGGCGTCTGTTTTGCCACAGTTGAGTCGGAGTCCTGATACCTCCCCGCAAAGAACTAGTAGTCTTAAAGACTCTTCAAAGTATTCTATCGAACCGTACGTACAAGATACATCGTTTAACTTAGTAGTTGCAACCTTATTTAACGCTGGAAATGATGTAATCTTTTACTGTTAAAGGTCCCGTCTTTTTTCTTAAAGCCCCTGAACCAGCGAATGAGGTGCCTATTTTGTATTTCACTTATCTTGAACTTGCACCTTCTTTTCGAGAAACTTCTCAAACACGATGCAGCTCAAGTAAAGATCTTTTTTCCCGTGTCACATCATCAATACAGTGTTTAAAGGCCATTATGCTTGTGCATTCTTTATTCTCGTAAGTCTACAAGATATCTTTCCTTTTTACCAACAAATCAACTCTTTCTAACAATTTTAACGTATTTGCTTGAACGTATTTTAATTGCTAAAGTCCCAAAAAAGCAACCTTTACAGAACACATTAGGAGCGGAGCTCCGCGCGCGCCGAAGGCGAGCGCGCGCGGAGCACCATATCTAAGAAAATACTGGTAACCCATCGATGCGAGAAAATTTGGTTTTATTGGCATGACGTCATCAACCGTCCATACGTACGTACAACGTAAGTCCGTCCGCCCCTTCATGTATGCCAATATGACCAGTACACGTAACCATATCACGGGCTCAAGTTTAGAGCTCATCCAGGAGGCAATACTCCATTTGACAATGTAACTAGTTTACAGCAGACAGCTTTGATATTGGACATCAATGTTATGGTCAATTGACACCTGTCAAAACAAGGTATCGGCTGACCAGTATCACGTGACCATATAGCGAGCTCAAGTTAGACCTTATTGAGGTCAGCTGCTTTTTTTAAAGTTGACCGCTGACCAGGGACTGGTTGTTGATTGGATCGCATTCTCAAGCGAGGTCAGAGACTCACACACACACACCTGATCGAGGCTTAATTTTTTGCGTTCTTTCTGTGGCTCGACGCGGCTACACAGCCATGCTAAGTCAACAAAAGCTCTTGACAGTCGATGCTTTTCGTGTTCAGGTAAGGTTTGGAAAATATATTTTTCTTGCATTTTTTGCTGGTTTCAGTCCAGGTTTAACATAATATAGATGTGTTCAGGACACACTGGTGGCTATGTAGTTATTCAAGTCAAGCATTGGAGCGATATAAACTAAAAGCTGAGTGTTTATTTTAAATTTGTTTTGGGCTGCTTTTTGCTCTGAATTGCAGTTTTTGGTATGTCTTAAGATTTTTAATTTTGAATCTACAAAGGTTACAAGATGCCTGCAGGACGGCCTATGACAGAAGAAGAGAAACGAAAGAAGAGAGAAAGAAAACGACAAAACGGTACACCAGTAAAAGCTTAAAGTTGGTGGAAGAAGTTACTCCACAAATTCTTTTCTTGGACACTAAACCGTTTGTTATTTCTACGCATAAGTTATTTCAAGTGGATGCATATTCCTAAAAAGTGGTTTAGTCGTTTTTTCCTTTGCTCTGGAATGAAACTAGAATTTTTATTGTTAACTGAAATTAAATAACAATCATCTGTACTCTTTTTGGACAGAAATAATCGATCTTTTGCTGGTTTGTTTGGCTTTAAAATGCGAGCGAACAAGAAGTTTTTTTACTCCGCTTGCCTAATTGTTTTTCGATGTTCCTCGACAGTGACAAGAAAATTTTGCACTTATGTTCTACACATGTAATCGCAATGAGTTCTCGTAAAAAGTAAGGAAAAATATCACTACGGCTTCCTTCTATGAATCAGGAAAACAGGCGGTCTCTAGAGACTGATTGATCATCTGTTTATATTAATTACAGACAAAATCACATCAATACACTCTGCTACTAATAGAGTTGGCATTGGGTCCAAAGCACAGTACTTCTTAGCACATTTCTTCACCAGCTCTATGACATCATCATTGTTTAAAAGCTGAAACTAGCTGAATGAGTCTCTCGTAGGACGATCAAAGTAATAATTTGAGGATCCTGAAGAACTTCATGCAGTACTATCAAGATCCAACCGAGTATCAAATACCTTCTTGACAAAGAAATTCTTCATAGCGTTAGCCAGTAGATATTCATCATCGTGTGGTGGGAACTGGACTGCAGAATCTTGCTTCACCAACGTCTTCGTAGCCTTGAATAGTTTACTCTGATCGCCACTGTTTTACTCTTTGCAATCTTTATAGAACGCCATGCGGGCGTTGTTCAATAAATAGGTAGCACGGTTCCTGCATTTCTTATAGCATTCAAAGTGTGATGAAGAGTTCGTCCTTCTCCAGCGCTTGTTAGCCCTGCGCCTAGCTCTCTTAGCCTCTCTTGTGTCCTCATTTAACCATGGTAGGCGTCGCCTTCCAGCTACAGCCCTGGTTTTGAGAGGGGCGTGACGGTTCAGAACGTCCGTAAGAGTAGATTTGTAACAGCCAATCAAAGGCGGTTTAGTACGCTATTCAGAGTCTCTAAAATCTTTCCATAGTTGATTAATGTTAACAGGTTTAAGTTTTCTGTACTTATGTGATTATCCCCCCTTCACATGCTACTGAAGACCCAAAGATTCAAATAAATCCTCCAGCTTACTTGCATCCCTGTCACCAGCCACGTCCACATGGATATTGGAATATCCCATGATGACCAACTTTTCAGGGGCCAATACGATGGACTCCATGTAGTCAGACAACTCAGCAAAGAAAGCATTTGTTTACAGAGGGTACCCAGCACTGTATGACACGCGGTAAATAATTACCGCACGGAGTCTATACATGTATGAGCCAGATGTTACGAGCTATTCAGAAAACTCAAATGAAGACTTCTCACCAGCAGAGAACTTATACACACACAGAGTGTAGGGTGTCCCTAAATAGCAAACAGGTGCCGCCACCTGTTTATCCTCTCGATAAGGACGATAAGCAGGAGGTCCCGTCTCACAACCCTTCAATGTTCATAATCCTGTGGGACGTAAAAGAACCCGCACACTTGTCGCAAAGAGTAGGGCATGTAGTTCCCGGTGTTGTGGTCTGTCTTCTATGGCGTATCATGGTTGGGAGGGTAAATGCTTGGAGATATTAGCTACACCAAGCTACTCTAAAAATCCGAGGGTAAATAAAGATATATGATATATGATATGATATGACCAGTACTCCGACTTACACGTGAAAAAAGCGATTAACTATCATGTCAAAATTGACACCGGCCTAGGAAACCGAGGGGCATAAAGGGAGAAGGATGGCACAAAAAAAGGAGAAAAGACTGGCAAAAGGGTGGACTGTGAAAGGAAGAAGGAAGAAGGGCAGAAAGGGGAGGGTGCTTCATCTTTAATCCGCACTTTAAATCCACTTTTCTTTCATTCACTAGAAAGTACCTTGTGACCAATGCTTTAACCAGCTCCACGTGCCTGCTATTGTGCATTGCTCAATCAAAACACCGACACGTACTTTTTATTGGGTATTTTGCTACACAGTACAAGACTAAAATCTACATGATTTCTGACTCGGTGTCGTTACGGGCGAAATTAAGAATTGCTTCATGTGTCCAAAGTGATGTGGTATCGTTGTAGGGTTGTAAGCAGTGTTACAGTTGATTTCACATTACTTTACCACGCCACGTTGCGAAGTTCGTTGGGAAATTGGATACTAGGTAAGGAAGTAGCCAATTAAGCGTCGAATTAGACAACCAAATTGTGAACTTCACAGCTTCTACCAGATCGAAATTCGCAAATCCGTTGCCGTCTGAGGTTCGTTGCTTTCACTTTTTCCACTTTATATATGTAATTATGAGAAACTGGTATATTTGGATCTGACGAAACCAAACACCAAGAGCTTTAACCTTTCCTTTAGCCCATTTAAGATCACTGTATACATTCTTGCCGATCCATAGGGCGTCTGTTTTGCCACAGTTGAGTCGGAGACCTGATACCTCCCCGAAAAGATCTGGCAGTCTTAAAGACTCTTCAAAGTATTCCATCGAACCGTACGTACAAGAAACATCGTTTAAATTAGCAGTTGCAACCTTATTTAACGCCGGAAATGATGTGACCAACAACCTTTTTTCTACACTTCCCACTGGTGTAAGAGAGTATAGTACTTACACACCAAAAAGAAATTTACAGTCGTACGCCAGACAACCTAAAATGGGAGATAACTAGTACTTGATACAAGGACCCCTCTTTCTGATGAAACCGTCCATTCTTTTTGGTATAGAGTTTATCAACCTATTTACGATTACTACTGGCATAGTAGAAAAGATATTTATTATACGAGCTTTAAACTCTTCAAACGTCAAAGTTTCACTTCCTTTTTTGCGATCCCCGGCTTGTTTTCGAAGGAGCCTATTTAGTCTGTGCTTTGGGGTGGAAGTTTGATCACGGTGTTAATTACACGCTCAATTGCCGCTTTTACTGATGCAAAATTTTGACAAGAGTTTCCATCCTGCATCAAGAGGTGGCTAACATCTTTTCCAGCCAACTGAAACAGTCGATCAAAGTGTTCATCAACGAATGTATCTCGCTGAATTTAGGTAACGTTAAACCGTTATCCTTAAAACCTCACTTCGTTTAATTCCGGCCTCTTCCATTTATCTTTTAAAGTGAAAGGTCCGGTGTTTTTTCTTAAAGACCCTGAACCAGTGAAGGAGTTGCCTTCTTTGTCTTTCACTTAGCTTGAACTTGCACCTTCTTTTCGAGAAACTTCTCAAACACGACGCAGCTTAAGTGAAGAGCTTTTGTCCGTGTCACATCATCAATACAGTGTTTAAATGCCATTATGCTGGTGCAGGCTTTCTTCTCGTTTGTCTTACCAACAAATAAACTCTCTCTAACAATTTTAACGTATTTGCTTGAACGTATTTTAAATGCAAAAGTCCCACAAAAGCAACCTTTACAGAACACATTATTAATGTTATGTCAATTGTCATGAACCTCGGTCATAAACACTTGTACGACCTCGCTAGAACAGCGCGTAAATCACTTCAAAGCTAATAATAACGTACCCCTCCTCCTCCCTCCCTTCGATGTTGCTTTTCCCGGTTGATTTTTGCACTAGAACCCATAAACATAAACATTGATTGGGGGGGGGGGGGGGGCGGGGGTAAATTTCCGTTTGCGCTACAACATTTGTGACTGAGACTGTGGGCCTCAGTGAAAGTGATCGACGCAGTTACAAAGCAACTTGTGCAGTTGCAAAACAATTCAGGCTTGAACCGGACTCGAGCCCATGACTGTAAGCTATCAAACCCGGAATTTTCAGGCTTCTTTCCAAATTTCTCGTGTTCATTTGTAGTGCGATAATCATTTTCACGGAGACCAAACTACACCCTAGTCTAAATACATAAAAAAAAACTTGATATATTCGTTATATCATAAGCAACATTGTTCTGATTGAGATAGGGGAAGGGCGCATTGTTGCCCCTGCAGGGAGTTTGCAGGGATTTTGCAAAATCACGAGGAATCATCATTGTTATCCGCGCGTAACGTGATAGAGTTGTCCCTCCAGGGATCTCGCCAAAAAATTGTTTCCTTCGTCATGGAATCTTCATACTTTACACTCCCGAAAGTGAAGAAACAAAGACTTTTTTGCAGGAAGTAACGCATTCATGAATTGAGATTCACATTTACGAAAAACACGACAAACAACATGTTTTCCCTGTACGCACGTTAAGTAATATGTTCTATAAGCGCATAGTGAAATTGACTCCAAACTAAACCTTCAATTGAAATGGATTCATCATTTCTTTTTTTCAGTGATTACATTATCGTAAGCAAAATCAAAGAAAACAGTAAATACCATAAGACTAATTCCTTTCGTGGTATCATCAGTATAGCTTTAAATCATGTTTAATGGTATTTGAGAAAGAGGAAATATAACACAGGTCGAGTTGGTAAAAGCATGAATGGTTTTTGAATCAAAACCAGCAAATCTCAAAATGAAGGCAAAGTCAGCGAGTGAAATGCTCATACCTTGCTCAAAAAAGCG
>NC_090873.1:13399138-13414138 GCF_036669935.1 Montipora foliosa | reverse complement strand
AGCATGATTAATGACTCGGTGCCCTTACGGGCGCAAGTAAGAATTGTTTCATGTGTCCAAAGTGATGTGAAGTTATCGTTGTAGGGTTGTAAGCTGTTACAGTTGGATACTAGGTAAGGAAGTAGACAACTAAATTGTGACCTTCACACCTTCTACCAGATCGAAATTCGCAAATCCGTTGCCGTCTGAGGTTCGTTGTTTTCACTTCTTCCACTATATACTGTTATATTTGGATCCGACGAAACCAAACACCAAGAGCTTTAACCTTTCCTTTAGCCCATTTAAGATCACTGTATACATTCTTGCCGATCCATAGGGCGTCTGTTTTGCCACATTTGAGTCGGAGACCTGATACCTCCCCGAAAAGATCTAGCAGTCTTAAAGACTCTTCAAAGTATTCCATCGAACCGTACGTACAAGATACAGCGTTTAAATTAGCAGTTGCAACCTTATTTAACGCCGGAAATGATGTAACCAACAACCTTTTTCTACATTTCCCACTGGTGTAAGAGGGTATAGTACTTACACACCAAAAAGAAATTTACAGTCGTACGCCAGATAACCTAAAATGGGAGATAACTAATACTTGATACAAGGACCCCTCTTTCTGATGAAACCGTCCATTCTTTTTGGTATAGAGTCTATCAACCTATTTACGATTACTACTGGCATAGTAGAAAAGGTATTTATTATACGAGCTTTAAACTCTTCAAACGTCAAAGTTTCACTTCCTTTTTTGCGATCCCCGGCTTGTTTTCGAAGGAGCCTAAGTCTGTCCGTTGGGGTGGAAGTTTGATCACGGTGTTAATTACACGCTCAATTGCCGCTTTTACTAATGCAAAATTTTGACAAGAGTTTCCATCCTGCATCCAGAGGAGGCTAACATCTTTTCCAGCCAACTGAAACAGTCGATCAAAGGGTTCATCAACGAATGTATCTCGCTGAATTTAGGTAACGTGAAACTGTCATCGTTAAAACCTCACTTCGTTTAATTCCGGCCTCTTCCATTTATCTTTTAAAATTAAAGGTCCCGTGTTTTTTTCTTAAAGACCTTGAACCAGTGAAGGAGTTGCCTTCTTTGTCTTTCACTTAGCTTGAACTTGCACCTTCTTTTCGACAAACTTCTCAAACACGACGCTGCTTAAGTAAAGAGCTTTTCCCGCGTCACATCATCGATACAGTGTTTAAATGCCATGATGCTGGTACAGGCCTTCTTGTCGTTTGTGTTACCAACAAATCAACTCTTTCTAACAATTTTAACGGATTTGCTTGAACGTATTTTAATTTCAAAAGTACCACAAAAGCAATCCTTACAGAACACATTAGTAATGTTATGTGAATTGTCATTGTCTTTCAACAACCAGAGAACTTCGGTCATAAACACTTGTACGACGTCGCTAAAACAGCGCGTAAATCACTTCAAAGCTAATAATAACGTACCCCTCCTCCTCCCTCCCTTCGATGTTGCTTTTCCCGGTTGATTTTTGCACTAGAACCCATAAACATAAACATTGATTGGGGGGGGGGGGTGGTAAATTTCCGTTTGCGTTACAACATTTGTGACTGAGACTGTGGGCCTCAGTGAATGTGATCGACGCAGTTACAAAGCAACTTTTGCAGTTGCAAAACAATCCAGGCTTGAACCGGGCTCGAGCCCATGACTGTAAGCTATCAAACCCGGAATTTTCAGGCTTCTTTCCAAATTTCTCGTGTTGATTTGTAGTGTGCATGATAATCATTTTCACGGAGACCAAACTACACCCTAGTCTAAATACATAAAAAAAACTTGATATATTCGTTATATCATAAACAACATTGTTTTGATTGAGATAGGGGAAGGGCGCATGGTTGTTTCTGCAGGGAGTTTGCAGGGATTTTGCAAAATCAGGAGGAACTATCATTGTTATCCGCGCGTAACGTGATAGAGTTGTCCCTCCAGGGATTTCGCCAAGAAATTGTTTCCTTCGCCATGGAATCTTCATACTTCACTCTTTATTTATTTTATTTATTTACTTAATTTATACACGGTAAAGAAATTCATCAGATACAATTTCAAAAAAAAAAATTCTAAAATCCTAAAATCTAAAATCCTAATCTTATTATTACATTAATGTACAAAATAAGCTACCTACAGACCTGATTTCCATGAATGCCGTGTAGTTAAAAATTTTGATAGAGAAGGCGTTTAAATTGATTTATGGAATTAGATTCCCTAATGTTACGATGTAAGCTGTTCCAAAGAGTTGCGCCGCTGTAACTAAAACCATTTTTCATGTTGTTTGTTCTCGGAAAGGGAACAACAAGTTTATTTGCCGAATCCCTCAGAGCATAGTTTGATACATTTCGCGTTACAAATTTAGTCGTGAGATATTCGGGAACCAGACCATTTAAAGACTTCAAAACCATTAAAGCTTTCTGAATTTGACGTTGAGAATTTAAGTCTTTCCAGCTGAGTTTGTGAAACAAGGAATTAACATCAGCGTGCCGTCATAGCTCGATGAAGTTATCACTCGTGCAGCACGGTTCTGTAGTTTTTGTAGCTTGTTAGATAATGTTTTACCACAATTACCTCAGACTAGGCTGCAGTAATCAAAATGGGGTTGAACTAGTGAGTTGTAAGGTTGATTGAGGCACAAATGGCTTAACTCGTTTAATGGCTCCAATTGCGGACAATCTTTTTACACAGTTTATCAACGTGGAAATGCCATGTTAGATTTTTGTCAACATAAATTCCAAGTGATTTCACTGAGGAAACTTTTTCAATTGGAACATTATCAATGGAGAGTTCAAGAGTATCAGATAGAGTGCTTAATCTTTGCCTGGATCCGATCAACATAAATTCAGTCTTTGTAGCGTTCAAAGTAAGTTTGTTAGACACAAGCCATTTGCTTAGCTTTTCAAGGTCATGAGATATACTAGACTGAATCAGATGTAAATCAGAGCCAGCATAAGTAATATGTGTATCATCAGCATACATTCTAGGAACGCTGAACGATAGACAGTTATAATTAGGCAAATCATTAATAAAAATTAGAAATAAAAGAGGGCCAAGGATCGTTCCCTGTGGCACACCGCTTTTAAGAGTGGTAAAATCAGAGAGACAACCGTTAACGGAGCACCGTTCTGTGCGATTCGTCGAATATGATTTAAACCAATCAAGCGATTTCCCTTGAATTCCGTATTGACTCGTTTTAGTTAATAGTATCTCATGATCAACAGTGTCGAAGGCCTTTTTTAAGTCGAGGAACACTACGGCATTTACGTAGCCACGATCGATATTAAACGCCCAACTGTCAGTGGCTTCAAGAAGAGCACTAACAGTTGAGTGCAAAGACCGGAAACCGGATTGTTGTTTAGAGATGATTCCCTCGTTACTTAAGAAGTTGTATAACTGATCGTACACAATCCTCTCGAACACTTTGGCGACAACTGAAATGACAGAGATAGGGCGGTAGTTGTTCAAATCAAATGACTCGCCCTTTTTGAACAAGGGAATCACCCTTACAAGTTTCCAATCGTCAGGAAATATGCCAGACATCAAAGATTTATTAAACAGGTCACATAACGGACCTGAAATAATATCAGCACACTCACGAATTAACTTAGCAGAGATATTGTCTAACTCAGTAGATTTAGTTTTCGACAATCTATTTAGATGAGTGAAAACAATACTGCTAGTAGTTGGACGAAAAGAGAATTTGTTGAAGTTTTCAGGAAAATGCTTAATTATATTAGTTCTAGCGCGTATATCCACTCCTCAATGGACGCCAATGTGAAACTCTGTGGTGCAACCCGCGTTTTTTGGCGGGAACATCTTTGATATTGGACATCCATGTTATGGTTAATTGACACCTTTCAAAAGATTTATTAAACAGATCACATAACGGAACTGAAATAACATCAGCACACTCAGGAATTAACTTAGCAGAGATATTGTCTAACCCAGTAGATTTAGTTTTCGACAATCTATTTAGATGAGTAAAAACAATACTGCTAGTAGTTGGACGAAAAACAATTTGTTGAAGTTTTCAGGAAAATTGTTTAAATAAGTAGACACTTCGTCCGAAGTAGAAGGTATCTCGCGGGCTAGTCTGGGCCCAATAGTTGAAAAATGTTCGTTAAAGGTATTGGAAATCTCGTTAGAATTACAGATAGATATATCATTTACTTTGACTTCCTTTGCCAGCTGGTTTCCAAGTCCATCGAGACTTTCCTTCGGATTGAATAAGACTATTTAACAATTATTCCTATCCCGAATGGGCTCTGCGTCAATAGCCCACGAGGCCGAAGGCCGAATGGGCTATTGACTCTGAGGCCATGAGGGCGAGAGGAATAATTGTTTTAGTAAAATCCAACTAGTTGGTCAAAAAAATATCGAGACAAAACATCTTTCGCTAGTTAAAGCTAGACTTTAATCCTTTTCTGACGCCAAAACATTACAAATATGGCGGGCACTTTCGCTACTAGTGGGCTATAACAAATAGCCTATTAGTAGCTCAACCAATCAGAACGCAGCATTGATAATAGACCACTAGTTGGATTTTACTAATATGATAATAGGATGCCTTAGTGGTTTTTACATTATTGTTGATTTTATTTCGTAATTTTCTATAATTATCCCAGTTATGAGGATTCTTTGTTTTTATCGCCTTCTTCTTAGCAGCATCACGACAGCGCATATCATTCTTCAAAATTGAATTAATCCAGGGTGAGTTATTCAATTTAGCACGTCTAGTTCGAATTGGAGCATGAGGACTGACAACGCGCAAAAATTTTGCTTTCCAGTTAGACCAAACAAATTTGGATCTTCAGATTCATCGAAAGACCAGTCCTGTTGAGAGATTTCATTTCGAAAATTATCTCGATTAAAATTTCGAAAATTTCTATAAGAGATGTAAGAGTGTCCTTTAGATGATAAATCAGAAGAAAGTTTTCGATAAACATAGACGAGGCTATGATCGCTGATGCCAATATGGGAGACTCCAGACAACGAAGAAACAAAGACTTTTTTGCAGGAAGTAACGCATCCATGAATTGAAATTACGATAAAGATGACAAACAACATGTCTACCCTGTACGCACGTTAAGTAATATGTTCTATAAGCGCACAGTGAAATTTACTCCAAACTAAACCTTCAATTGAAATGGATTCATCATTTCTTTTTTTGTGATTCTATTATCATAAGCAAAATGAAAGAAAACAGTAAATATCATAAGACCAATTTCTTTCGTGGTATCATCAATATAGCTTTAAATCATGTTTAATGGTATTTGAGAAAGAGGAAATATAACACAGGTCGAGTTGGTAAAAGCATGAATGGTTTTCGAATCAAAACCAGCAAATCTAAAAATAAAGGCAAAGTCAGCGAGTGAAATGCTCATACCATGCTCAAAAAAGCGAGATGAGGCAAAACTATATAATAAACAAATCACTTCATAGTTGGTATTCTCGTAACTTAGATTTTTAGTCATTCGTTGTGAGGTATAAGAAGTAAGAACAAACATCATATGCGCTCATTAAGTAATGTAGATATCAACAAAAATAACACAGCTTTGAAACAATTATTAATCTTATGTGAAAGAATCTTTTTTTTAAATATTTATTATATCGCATGTGTGTTCAAGTGCACAAAGAATTTCAAAATATAAGTGAATATAAGTGTAATGCGCTTGATCGCATCTTTTTTCTTATTTTAACAATGCTTAATTATATTAATTCTAGCGCATATATCCACTCCTCAATGTACGCCAATGTGAAACTCTGTGGTGCAACCCGCGTTTTTTTGGCGGGAGCGTCTTTGATATTGGGCATCCATGTTATGGTTAATTGACACCTTTCAAAACAAGGTATCTCATGACCGGTATTACCTGGACATATCGCGGGCTTAAGCTTAAAAATCATCAAACTCAGGTGTTTTTGTTCTTTAATAACCACCGACCAGGTACTGGTTTTCGATTTGCTCTCAGGTTCAAGCCAGATTAAATTATTGTAAGAATAAATAAGAGGGGTCCTCCGCCTCTAGGCTTGAATAAATCTTTATATTAGAAGTACTTACAGCTTCACTAGCTTTGTATAGTTATCAAAGACACCTCCAGGCAGTTTATTCAGCTGGTTGTCACTCAGCTCCCTACCAACAAATCATAACCTTAAGGCTTTCATACCCTTTTATAGAATAAACTTTATTATTATGATAACTGAACTTTACTATTATCTCTCTGAAATGAATACGAGCAGTTAGCATACAATCATCATAACATGATTTGATTTTCCGGTTTTCCCTCACGATTTGCAACAAGCGCATCTTAAATTTAAAGTTTTTAGAGATAGCTTCCGTCTGTATGTTGATACAAGAAACAAAAACAAGAAACTATTTCAAAAAGAAAAAGTGTTTCGTTTCAGGAATGGTGAGGGCCGGAGAAAAGATAAAATACAGTAGTGTGGGGCACTCGGTCGGTCATATTGATTAAGCTTAATCTCTAGAAACTCTCGAAAAGTAAAGATAGAAATGTGAACGCTAACTTTCTGAAGTCTGATAAAGAGTGTCCTTTCTATGAAAAGAAGTGACTTCCTTATTGGTAGTTGATACGTTGGGAAATACGAGGGTAAAAAAAATCTAAAATCACCAGTTGATACTTTAAGTGTGTCCATCGAGATCGTTTTGTGTGTTCTAAGCAAGATCTTTTTAACTCCATGACTTTTACTTAGATTTCATGTTGTCGTGTTTTTTGCTTTTTTTTTTTTCAGTTATTAGTTTTCTTTTTCTTTGGTTTGGTTGCTTGCCTTGACAGGTTTTGCTTGGTTTTCCTGTCTGCGATTTTAAAAAAGTTTGTGGCCGCTTTATTATCAAAATTGATTCCCTGAGAGACCTAAAGGCATAAAGTAATGGTGACAGAAACATCAACATGGGCACAGTTTGAAAGCAATACGATGAGAAGCTAGAAAATATTACAAAGCCTATTGACAACTGCACAAAGTTCTATACCCGACCCTTTGCCGGGGTGTTTGGGGTGCAGGGATGGCGCTGTGGTGAGAGCACTCGCCTCCCTTCAATGTGGCCCGGGTTCGATTCCCGGACTCGGCGTCATATGTGGGTTGAGTATGTTGGTTCTCTACTCTGCACCGAGAGGTTTTCTCCGGGCACTCCGGTTTCCTCTCTCCTCAAAAACCAACATTTGACTTGATTTACTTTCATTGTTCATTTCAGTTTACAGTGTCCCCAATTAGCGCTCCAGCGCTAGAACGACTGGACACCTTAATAAAGTTCCTTTCCTTTCCTTTCCTTGTTCTCTAGCCCCTTAATCTCCCTGATATAAATACGGGAAGTTAGCATACAATTCTCATCAAATCAGCGACTTCACAATTCGAATCAAAGTTTGAATTGTTTACTTTTTCAATGTTATATGACAGAAACGTGGTCCTTACAGCTGCGTTACTTGGGCATTTTTATCAAAAAGTGTCTGTCGTTGCCAGGCTTTTAAGCCCTATTGCTAAGAAATAGTCAGTGGATCATGGTTCAGCCTTTAGTCTTTGTCCGGTCACATTTTAGATAAATTACTCACTGGATCCCCTCGTCCATGGCTTACTATAGAAACAAAATACATTTTCCGTTAACACTTTACTAGTGGGTATATCAAGTAATGAACAAATCTTAGGTTGACAGTTGGAGTGAGCAACTTGAGCACACTATGTACTAAGCTCCTTCTCAAGTTGTCAAATTCGTGTTCTTTTATTGTCATGTAATAAAGTTGTTAAAACTGAAAATACATGTACAAGTGTAGCCTGTAAGGGCGCTTAGTTATATGCTTTCTCTAAAGTTATCACAAAAGCTTTTAGTTGTTTTCCAATGATATTTAAAAGACGTTTGGTCCTTACAGGTCAGTTAGCTGGGTATTCTTATTAAGAATGCCGTCATTAAGAATGCCGTCAAGAATATCTGCCATCTGGTTTTTCGACAACGACCTGCAAACCCAAAAACAAAATTTACAGCTTTAGCGACAATTCAAACTTTACCAGCCCTTTGCAAGACCCAAAGACTTCAAGGAACATCGAACGATTTGTGTTCTTTGTCATGTAATAACCTTGTTTAATTTGGAAATACACATGCACAAAAAATCCCGCTTGACACTAAGTGTGAGTTTATTGAGATTCATTCAAGTTGTGTTTTTTTCTTAAAGGTTTTTTAAAGTTGTCAGATTTGTTTCCTTGGTCATAAAATAGAGCTGTTGAATCTAGATATGCAATTTCTGCACTTCTCCCACTCGTCAAAGGAGAAACTAGTATATTTTTGGAGGAAGAAACCCGTTCATAAATTGAGATACACATGTACGAATGGACGTCAAACAACCAGTGTATCTTGTAAGCACGTTCAGAAAAAAGTACGATCAAGAGAAAATAAGAAAGAGAGAGGGTGTGTAATATAAGATCCCCTTTTATTATACCCCAACTACGGTTCATCTTGAATATAATAACTCTGCCTTGCACAATTCGGAATTTGTTTCCTACGCTATTGCAGAGCTTGTTAAATTTGGTTATGTTGTCAAGCGCCAGTCATCACTGGTGGTTGTTTTAATTCCCGATCGGCCTCTATTCAGCGTCACTTCAAGAAAAGGCTTATCCTAGATCTTGGGAATGCAAATTATTATTTAAGTCTCAAATTAGGTTTGAGGATGCTAAATCATTCCTTCAGTGTTTGTTAACCAGACCTTATGCTTGGGCCTGCTCTTTTGATATCAAATCGGGCTACCATCAATCACATTGACATTTTTGAATCTGATTAACAATTTTTGGGTTTCTCTTGGGATTTTGGTGGTGTTATTAAGTATTTCAAATTTACGGTTTTGCCGTTGGGGCTCAATGTGGGTGCTTATATTTTCGGGAGACCCCAGTTTAGTTAAACATTGACTCTCAAGGTGCTTTGTATTGTTGTTTATTTAGACGATGGTATTACTGCCACTCAAAATTTTTTGAGGTGCGAAGAGCAATCATTGCTTGTTAGGTCAGATCCACCATCGGAGACCCAGGGGCAGATCACGGAGGCAAGGGGAAGTCTAAACGGGCAAAAGAAAATGGCGACAAAGAAAAGCATAGTTGGGCGACAAGAGCCCCTGGGGACAAGTTCTTAACAGACCAGTTCCAAACAGCAGGGGTAATTCTCAATTCTGATTGGTGACAAAAATTCTTTGTGTTTTTCTGCCCAATCAGAAGTCAGCAGGCCGTGAAGTCGTTTCGTGTCTTCTCACACGTAGATAAGTTGATCGTCATACTCGCCTGGTTCGTTTGGCAAGGTTTTGCTCGAGGAGAAAGTCTCAATCACAGCACAAAATGTACAGGAAATCGTTCGGAATATCGGCGGAGAAATACGCTGGACCTTTCGCAGGTATCGTTACAGTAGCGTATTTTCAAGTGTGCGAGGTTTTTGTAAAGATGTCCTCCCCGATTCACCTAAAATAGCTGTGATCAATTTTGATCTGACAATCAATTATTTTTATTCTGCCCCCTTTTCCTAGTCGAGGTATTTCTAGATTTCTTGCATCAATTCCTGTGGCTGAAACTTTGTTAATCTCGATAGCAAACGTTTGCTTCTGAATGCTGGCAAAGTAACAGCATATGTGTTCTTTAATAGCCTTGCAAAGGGCAATACCCAGGCTTTCCTTTTCGTTTCGTGTCGATGTTTTCTCTAGCCTGCACATCTTTGCCCTCGTCTGGATATCCTTTCATATAGATGGTTTCCACTCACGTGACTTGGCGGCCATATTGGTGTGCAAAACAATACAAAATGTATGCATGGAATATGCACAAAAATAGAGTTTGGTTCCCAAAGGAGAGAACGTCTATTGTTCTTGTACACCAACATGGCCGCTGTGACGTCACGTGAAAACGATGTATAGAAAATGGGCTTCTCGCAAGTATTACGACGGTAACCACCGGCAAAATGATTAGAGTAAATTTTAGTGCTCTTGTTGGCCTTGAATTTGTTCTTTGAAGCTGTTTCTCCCAAGGCGTCATTTCTTTGTTGGTTCGATAAGAGTAAAACCTCAAGAGAGTACCAGTTTGATCTGTCGCTCTGAATATCGACGGTCATTGTCGCATCCATACACTCACTGCACGGTTATCGCCACCACCTATGACTACCTTGCATACGGCTGGCGCGCCTGAAATTTGAATTGACCAATCAGCATTCAGCGGGCGGGAAAAATTTTAGTGTCCTGACGTCTAGCAATTCTGTGCTCTCTGATTGGTTAGATACAAAATATTGAAATTTCAGTTGATCGTCTTCGATATCGACATTCAGTCCTAGCCTATCGATCTCTTCATTTATATACATGAAGTTTAGATTATATTACAACAGCTTTATGCGGTGAATATTTGCAATAATATGGATTGGATCAGTAGAGCGGATTTAAGATTTTATTCAAGGTGGAGTGAGATAGTTACGGACTTATTCGGCAGAGGAAGACTTCGCCGACAGGACTCGGCTTCGAAGGAGTTTGTTGAAACCTTCCTCCAGTCCAAAGTACATTTGTACGAGAAACTACAGATCGTTCCCTCTCTGGCTGTCCGTTGGCAGGGGCTTAAGTCCTTGTCTAGAAATAAAGAGGTGGCCTCCTTGCAGTTTAGCGACGGTTTTGGTGGGGACAGTGATCGGTGAAAGTTCGGTAATGTTTATCCAAATTATTGCTACAAGAGAATGAATGTTCACACGATAGGCATTTAAATCTGGGACCACATAGATAACCCACAGAGGATTTAAAAAACGAGATACTAAAACAGATTCAGTAGTAACAAATTAAAAATTTGAAACACTTTTGGGTTTTTAACTTTAAGTTTGGCGCCAAAACTGGGTTACCCGCGTCCGGCAACTCTCTGGCTTATTTTCGCAAGGCAAGACTTTAACTGAGAAATTATACACTAAATAACTTGTTATTCGTCGAACTTAACCCAGAAATCTTTAGCCAAGTATTAGAATAGGCCAAAACAATTTTAATATTGCCTTTATATTTGTTTAACTTGGGAAAAAAAATAAGAAAAATACCCATGATCGGTTCATTTCGAATGGGATTTGTTGCAGCTAAATAAACTACGTCATTTAGGCACACATGAAACGTAACACTTACGTTAGGACACTAAAATTTTGACTGCCGCGTGCACTGCGGGCGCAACCACCGTATGCAAGGTACTTCTTAAACTCGAACGATTTATAGTCCTTGAAATCCTATAAATACCTCTTATTGAACGTTTCTTATCTCCCAATTTCAACTCGAGCTTAAATCCTACAAATACTTTGTTACTATATGTTTCCAATCGCGTATTTTAACTCGAGCAGCGCAATCGATTGGTTTGTTTGCCCCCTGGCGACCCCAGAAGTCTTTGCAAATATACAAGAAAAACGAAGGGGCCTGGGGGATCGGCAACTCATTCACTGTACGTTTTGAAAATAATCTTACTTCTCAGCAATTTTAACGCTTGGAATTTCATCAAATGCACCACAATCCTTTTCTTTATCCTTTCCGAAGCGTGTAGTGTAATTTTTTGGCCAAAAAACGTTAGTAAAACCCCTCCGAAATCGGTCGAAAAGTTGAAAATTTCGCCTTTGCTCGGGCTCAAATTGCCAGAATAAGAATGAACGACATGTAGGCGCATGAAAGCTAGGAAGCCAAAATTTACAGGAAAACTGGGACTATTTCTTCTCAGTAAACACGCCAAACGTAACGGCGATCAGTGAAAATGGCGGCTTTCTACGAATCCTACAAGAATGATTCATGAGTGTGCGATTTCCATAGAGAACTAGGAAAAAGAGTATGTGTGTCGTCATTGGTCCACCGGGACAACATAGATCGAATCATTATATTATTTAGGAGATATCATAGTCCGCTTGGACTTTTATTTGGTCCATTGGGACTTTGGGTGGCGTGTTTTTTCATTGTCTATTTGAATTGTTTCCCAATGTTATATAACAGAAATTTGGTCCTTACAGTTTCCTTAGTTCGGCATTCTTATCAAAAATGCCGTCAGGACGATCCGTCAGCTGGTTATCTGACAACCACCTACAAACAAAAAACAAACATTTACAGCTTTAGCGAAAGTTCAAACTTTACTGACCCGTTGCAAAACCCAAAGACTTCAAGGAACATCGAACGGTGGGAGTTACTGAGCCTATATTACCATCACTATTTTGCTTTGGTCGATTTCTTGGGCTCCAAGCAACATGTTAGTAAGTTAAAAATGGCAGATCATTCTCCCTGTATACTTGTGTTTGTCTTTGCCAGAATTTGAAGCCCTAGTACTACGAAATAGTGTTCGTCGTCAATGGATCGTGGATCAGCCTTTATTCTTTCCGGTCATGTTTTACCTAAAGTAATTATTGGATCCCCTCATCCATGTTCTATTAAGGGTCGAAAGCCAACTAGTATATTGAAATCGACACTGGCCTAGGAAACCATTCACTAGTTGGTATATCAAGTAATGAAAAAGTCGGAAATGGGCAACTTGAGCACTTTATGTAAGCACCTTTCTAAAGTTGTCATATTCGTGTAAAATAACCTTGTCAAATCTGGAAATACGCATACAAAAAAATCACGCTTGACACTAAGCGTGAGTTTATTGGGGTTCATTCAAGTTGTGTTATTTTCTCAAAAGTTTTTTGAAGGTGTTAGATTTGTTTCCTTGGTCATGAAATAAAGCTGTTGAATCTAAATATGCAATTTCTGTACTTCACCCACCCGTCAAAAGAGAAACAAAGATATTTTTAGAGGAAGTAACCCGTTCCAGGAGCGGGTAATGGGTTCCTGCCCGTTGATAAATTGAGATACACATCTACGAATAGACATTAAACAACCACTGTATCCTGTACGCACGTTCAGAAAAAACTGTGATCACGAGAAAATAAGCAAGAGAGAGGAAATGTTCTCAATAGGTGTAGACAAAAATGTTTTAGTTTCTAAAGAAACTGTGGTGCTGCGTCGGTGGGAGATTGAAACAGAAATGTATTTTATCAAACGAGTTGATAAAGGTCAAATAGCCACCGTGAAAGATTTGAAAGCTGACGTTTCGAGCGTTAGCCCTTCGTCAGAGCGCATTCGCGCTAAATTTCTACTCAATGGGTGTGTTCACCAGGGTATGCAAATTTCACAAACGTTAATTTTAGGTCGAAAGTCCGTTTCCCGAGACTTCCGCCATTCTTAAGCAATGCGTCAGACGAGACGTATCTGTCATTGAGCAATTGCAGCTGTCAAATACTCCGCATAACTTTCAGAGTCGTATCTATACGTTATCCAAGAAATCATTGGATTCAAAAGAAATTGTAGACTCTATCACTTACTCCGGGTCTTGCCAGGGACAAATATATGCCAATTTCCTTGCTTACGGTATTGCAAACATTAGTTTATTTTCCACTCCGAAGGTCAAATGGCAAAAAGATAATTCAGGCAATACACGAAAGGCTATAAGTTAAGATTTCCTACAAATAAGAGAAGATTAGCCGACATCTCGGGAAACAGACTTCAGTTTTCGTAACATCTAAAGACAACTTTACTGAAATTAACATATCCCAAGGGCTAGACTAAGGGAATCCTTCTCTGTCTTCATTCCTTGTCTTGTTGTAATAAAGGTGTGGTGTGATTTGCTCCAAAATAAACTTTCAATTGAAATGCATTTTTCATTCATTTACAGAACCTTTATTCTTTTATTAAACATTCCATTAGAATACCCAACAAAATAACAACAAACAAAAAATACTTCACGAGAACTATCTCACTTCCTTTATGTTAAAAAAAAATCACTTTTAGTTGGTATTCTTATAAGATTTTTATTTGATAAAAAGTAAGAATAAACGTCATATTCTCTCATAGTCTCTATATCAACAAAATGAACAAAGCTTTAAATAATTATCAGTGTTGTCTGATATACCTTTTTACTTATGATGTGCAAGCATAGAAAGCATTTCAAAACAAGTGTCACACTTGTAGTCATCTATCTCATTCAGCATTTCTTGATTATATTAATAAAAGAAGTACTTACAGGGTTGCTAGCTGGGTATTGTAAATCAACGGTAAAGGTACACGTTATTTAACGTCGGAAGTTCCTTTACTCTCTAGAGAGTACTCTCCCAGGAAGCCGACCGTGCGCTCATTTTACCCCCCCCCCCCCCAACACCTGAGTTCACAGCTATCCCATGATCCCACACGCTTTCACTTTCCATTCTTGTCGAAAATGTTTGCGCCATTAGCATCGTGTTTACCCTCGTGGTCTGCGATGCATGACGTGTGAGTGACATGCGCAAAAAAAAAGTCGCAGTAGCAATGGGTGCGAACGTCCTTATATATATAAGTCTGCCTTGCACAATTCGGAATTTGTTTCCAACGCTATTGCAGATCTTCTTAAAGTTGGTTCTGATGTCGAGTGCCAGTCATCACAGGTGGTCGTTAATCCCCTATCGGCCTCTATTTAGTCTAATTTCAAGAAAAGGCTTATCCTAGATCTTGTTTCTTAGGTCAGGTCTTGTTCGTTCTGGGTTTGTACCGAAGAAAGGTAAGTGTCAGTGGGTCCCTATCGAGATCATTTGCTGGGTGGGTATAATTATTTTGGGATTTCAAGAATAATTGCATGTTTATTCCACCAGAAAAGATTTATTGCTTTTTTCATGAAGTTACTGAAATAATGTCGCACAGAAGTATCTCTGCTCGCAAACTTGCTCGAGTCATTGGTAGTATTGGTTCGTGTTTTTTGATCATGGGTGACGTTTGCAAGCTCATGACTAAAGCTCTACATCGGTTAATCGAATGCAGAAAAAGCTGGGATGCACAGGTTGTTTTGGATCCGGATGTTTTAGTAGGACATAAATTTTGCAGTGGACATTCAGTTTGAACTGTCGACCTATATGGAGGAAGCATTTTTTACCTTCCCGGGTTGTATATTCCAACGCCAGTGCATGAGGCTGAGCTGCTTTCATATCTATGAACGACAGACCGGTTTCGCATAAAAATTGGGACGCTTTCCTGAAA
>NC_090873.1:13386638-13389138 GCF_036669935.1 Montipora foliosa | reverse complement strand
AACGTTTCAGTGATTTTAAAGAGCCATCTAAAATCAAAGCCGTATCATCTGCAAACTGGCTTAACTTGCACTCAACGTTACCTATTGATATCCCTTTCATTGTAGTGTCCTTACGAACGGCAATAGCCAAAATCTCAGCACATAAAATAAATATATACTGGCATACCAGATCTACAGAGATAAGAAATGTACTTGCCCTGAGAAAAGCCAAGCGAAATGGCTTAGGGACTGTGAATCTGAAGATGTTTTGAATCTTAAGTGGAGGTCTATATATTTATTGCCTAGGAAATGTACATTAAGCACAAAGCTCAGGAACTTTCAGTTTAAGCTTCTTCACAGAAGAATCGCCACAAATTCCTTTTTATTTAAAATTAAGTTTTCTGACACAGACTTATGTTGCTTCTGTCAAAATGTCCAGGAAACCCTAATTCACTTGTTCTGGGATTGTCCTGCGACAAAAGTTTTTTGGAAAAACATACAAAATTTCCTGATTTCAGTTAACCTGATCCAAACCTCTCACGTTTTAAGGAAAGCTGTGTGTTTGGGTCTTGTTGAGGAAAAAGGTGGAATTTTAGTTAACCACTGTTTACTTTTAGCTAGGTACTATATTTTTAGATGTAATTTCAACAATACTAAGCCTTCGATATTAGAATACCTTTATCAGATTAAAAGTAATTTACAGTTAGAAAAACAGATCTCAGTCAAAATAGGAAGGCAAAAAGCATTTGAAAATAAGTGGCACAAAATAATTCAGTCGCTGTGACTGTCTGAATGTTTTTCTTCTTTTTTTCGCCCCTCTGTTATTTTTTTTCTGGCTATTGTCAGGTAATTTGTTATCTAATCCGTTTTGCCTCCCCCCCTTTTGACAAGTAATAGGTACCCACTTATCGATCACTGTGAAGTAATATTGTAATCTGTTTGTAACGTTTTTCTTCTTTTAAGTTTGTTAAGTAGTGTATTATGTTTTATGTTGTTAATAATAATAATTATTAAAAAAAAAATAATAATAATCATGTTCAAAAATTTCGTTTTATCAACTTTAAAAAAAAAATTTTTTTTAAAAATTTTCTTTGTGATATTCGTACTTGTACGCCAATGCAATATAATCAGTGCCGACTACTAAGGGTGTCAGGATGATGTTCGCTCATTCGAGAAGTATAGATATGTGCATTATAGAATTAACTTTTGTTGTAAGCTTTTTTCCGTTGAGCTATATTTTCTTGCCTGCAGAAATTAATGTTCAGAATACTTTTCATTGTATATTTGGTATTTGTAAATATATGTAAAGGTGGCTTTTGCTTTGTTTATAGTGGAAGTGCACTTAGCTATCAAGATAGTTTACAGGCACTCCACCTTTGCCAATGTGAACGAAACAATTCAAAGTTAACAGGAACATTATTAAGAACCCCAACTAGCAGAAGGAAACAAGTTGGCTATTTAATAAAGCGTGGTAGAATTGAATCCGGGAGAACCGGAAACAAATCAAAACCAGACGTTAGAACGGGATTTGAACCCGGGGCAATCGCATGCAAACCCAACGCCCTAACCACTGGACCACGCTGCCTCCTTAAATTTACAGTATAGCTTTGCAATCTCCGATCCAAGAAACCATTGGATTCAAAAGAAATCGTAGACTCTATCTCTCACTCCGGTTCTTGGGGCAAAGATGTGCCAATTTCCTTGCTTGCGCATTGCAAACATTAGTTTATTTTCCACTCCGTAGGTCAAATGGCAGAAAGATAATTCGAGCACTGGCATGCAGTACACGAAAGGCTATAAGTTAAGATTTCCTACAAATAAGAGAAGATTAGCCGACGTCTACGGAAACAGACTTCAGTTTTTGTAACATCTAAAAACAACTTTACTGAAATTAACATATCCCAAGGGAAGGGCTAGACTAAGCAAATTCTTCTCTGTCTTCATACCTTGTCTTGGTGTAATTACGGCGTGGTGTGATTTGCTCCAAAATAAACTTTCAATTGAAATGGATTTTACATTGATTTACAGATCCCTTATTCTTTTATTAATCATTCCATTAGAAAAGCCACAAAAATAACAACAAACAAAAATACCTCACGAGAACTATCTCACTTCCTATATGATGAAAAAATCACTGTTAGTTGGCATTGTTATAAGATTTTTATTTGACAAAAAGTAAGAGTAAACGTCAAATTCTCTCATAGTCTCTATATCAACAAAATGAACACAGCTTAAAATAATTATCAGTGTTGTCTGATATACCTTTTTACTTATGATGTGCAAGCATAGAAAGCATTTCAAAAGAAGTGTCATACACTTGTAGTCATCTATTTCATTCAGCATTTCTTGATTATATTAATAAAAGAGGTACTTACAGGGTTGCGAGCTGGGTATTCCTATCAAAGACACCTTCAGGAAGTTTCTTTAGCTCGTTGCTTTCTAGGTACCTATCAACAAACCAGAAACGGCTTCTTTTGTTTCGTGGTTGGCCAGTTTCAGTATCAAGAGAAATGTGACGTCA
>NC_090873.1:13334138-13374138 GCF_036669935.1 Montipora foliosa | reverse complement strand
TGGATGATTAAATCATAACTGGAATTACTGAATATAAGTACACAGCATAAATTGGAAACGAGTTCTCTGTCACTTGAAAGAGTACAAGGCTACCTCTAGCAATGAGCAGTTACAGGAAGCAAAGAACAATACAAGGCACTTTTTAACATCTTTTGGCAAATAATTAAACGAAACACCCTGGCTTCCTATAGAAACAAAATACATTTCCCGTTACCACTTTACTAGTGGGTATATCGAGAAATCTAAAGTGGTCAGCCAGAGGTGGGCAACATAAGATTTTATCGATGAAATGATATATGAATTCGATCATATATGAACTGCGGATATGAAATCAAGTGAAGCTATGATCTTCGGAGTTGTGAACGCAATTTTTGCAATTGCTTAGAGAAGCCTGAAAAATTTAGGACTTTAACGGGATTTGAATCCGTGACCTCACGATACCGGTGCAACGCTCTAACCAACTGAGCAACGAAACCACTGACGTTGGGAGCTGGTCATTTGTGGGTTGTAATGTTCCCGTGAGGAATGAATCAACGATGAAATGATATATGAATTGGATCATATGTGAACGGCGGATATCATTTCATTGTTGATTCATTCCTCACGGGAACATTAGAACCCACAAATGACCAGCTCTGGACCACGGACCACGATACCTCCTTAAATTTACATTACAGCTTTGCAATCTCCGATCCAAGAAACCATTGGATTTAAAAGAAATCGTAGGCTCTATCTCTCACTCCAGGTCTTGGGGCAAAGATGTGCCAATTTCCTTGCTTGCACTATTGCAAACATTAGTTTATTTTTCCACTCCGAAGGTCAAATGGCAGAAAGATAATTCGAGCACTGGCATGCAGTACACGAAAGGCTATAAGTTAAGATTTCCTACAAATAAGAGAAGATTAGCCGACTTCTACGGAAACAGACTTCAGTTTTTGTAACATCTAAAAACAACTTTACTGAAATTAACATATCCCAAGGGCTAGACTAAGCAAATTCTTCTCTGTCTTCATACCTTGTCTTGGTGTAATTAAGGCGTGGTGTGATTTGCTCCAAAATAAACTTTCAATTGAAATGGATTTTTCATTGATTTACAGATCCCTTATTCTTTTATTAATCATTTCATTAGAATAGCCACAAAAATAACAACAAACAAAAATACCTCACGAGAACTATCTCACTTCCTATATGATGAAAAATCACTTTTACTTGGCATTCTTATAAGATTTTTATTTGACAAAAAGTAAGAATAAACGTCAACTTCTCTCATAGTCTCTATATCAACAAAATGAACACAGCTTAAAATAATTATCAGTGTTGTCTGATATACCTTTTTACTTATGATGTGCAAGCATAGAAAGCATTTCAAAAGAAGTGTCATACACTTGTAGTCATCTATTTCATTCAGCATTTCTTGATTATATTAATAAAAGAGGTAATAACAGGGTTGCGAGCTGGGTATTCCTATCAAAGACACCTTCAGGCAGTTTCTTTAGCTTAATGTAGTCCAGGTGCCTATCAACAAACCAGAAACGGCTTCTTTTGTTTCGTGGTTGGCAAGTTTCAGTATCAAGAGAAATGTGACGTCAATGTTTGTGAACAGAAACATCGCGATTGTTTCGCTGATAATGTATGATTACACTGTAAATCATGTAGAGAAATCGAAGTATTGCGCCAAGCGATGTGCATTTTGAAGTTGGTACTCTTTCGAAGTGTGGTAGAAGAACACTTTTCCAAAGACAAATGGATGATTAAATCATAACTGGAATTACTGAATATAAGTACACAGCATAAATTGGAAACGAGTTCTCTGTCACTTGAAAGAGTACAAGGCTACCTCTAGCAATGAGCAGTTACAGGAAGCAAAGAACAATACAAGGCACTTTTTAACATCTTTTGGCAAATAATTAAACGAAACACCCTGGCTTCCTATAGAAACAAAATACATTTCCCGTTACCACTTTACTAGTGGGTATATCGAGAAATCTAAAGTGGTCAGCCAGAGGTGGGCAACATAAGATTTTATCCATGAAATGATATATGAATTCGATCATATATGAACTGCGGATATGAAATCAAGTGAAGCTATGATCTTCGGAGTTGTGAACGCAATTTTTGCAATTGCTTAGAGAAGCCTGAAAAATTCAGGACTTTAATGGGATTTGAACCTGTGACCTCACGATACCGGTGCAACGCTCTAACCAACTGAGCAACGAAACCACTGACGTTGGGAGCTGGTCATTTGTGGGTTGTAATGTTCCCGTGAGGAATGAATCAACGATGAAATGATATATGAATTGGATCATATGTGAACTGCGGATATCATTTCATTGTTGATTCATTCCTCACGGGAACATTAGAACCCACAAATGACCAGCTCTGGACCACGGACCACGATACCTCCTTAAATTTACATTATAGCTTTGCAATCTCCGATCCAAGAAACCATTGGATTTAAAAGAAATCGTAGGCTCTATCTCTCACTCCGGGTCTTGGGGCAAAGATATGCCAATTTCCTTGCTTGCACTATTGCAAACATTAGTTTATTTTTCCACTCCGAAGGTCAAATGGCAGAAAGATAATTCGAGCACTGGCATGCAGTACACGAAAGGCTATAAGTTAAGATTTCCTACATATAAGAGAAGATTAGCCGACGTCTACGGAAACAGACTTCAGTTTTTGTAACATCTAAAAACAACTTTAAGGAAATTAACATATCCCAAGGGCTAGACTAAGCAAATTCTTCTTTGTCTTCATACCTTGTCTTGATGTAATTAAGGCGTGGTGTGATTTGCTCCAAAATAAACTTTCAATTGAAATGGATTTTTCATTGATTTACAGATCCCTTATTCTTTATTAATCATTCCATTAGAATAGCCACAAAAATAACAACAAACAAAAATACCTCACAAGAACTATCTCACTTCCTATATGATGAAAAAATTACCTTTAGTTGGCATTCTTATAAGATTTTTATTTGACAAAAAGTAAGAATAAACGTCAAATTCTCTCATAGTCTCTATATCAATAAAATGAACACAGTTTAAAATAATTATCAGTGTTGTCTGATATGCCTTTTTACTTATGATGTGCAAGCATAGGAAGCATTTCAAAAGAGGTGTCATACACTTGTAGTTATCTAACTCATTCAGCATTTCTTGATTATATTAATAAAGGAGGTACTTACAGGGTTGCGAGCTGGGTATTCCTATCAAAGACACCTTCAGGCAGTTTCTTTAGCTTGTTGTGGTCCAGGTGCCTATCAACAAACCAAAAACGGCTTCTTTTGTTTCGTGGTTGGCAAGTTTCAGTATCAAGAGAAATGTGACGTCAATGTTTGTGAACAGAGACATCGCGATTGTTTCGCTGATAATGTATGATTACACTGTAAATCATGTAGAGAAATCGAAGTATTGCGCCAAGCGATGTGCATTTTGAAGTTGGTACTCTTTCGAAGTGTGGTAGAAGAACACTTTTCCAAAGACAAATGGATGATTAAATCATAACTGGAATTACTGAATATAAGTACACAGCATAAATTGGAAACGAGTTCTCTGTCACTTGAAAGAGTACAAGGCTACCTCTAGCGATGAGCAGTTACAGGAAGCAAAGAACAATACAAGGCACTTTTTAACATCTTTTGGCAAATAATTAAACGAAACACCCTGGCTTCCTATAGAAACAAAATACATTTCCCGTTACCACTTTACTAGTGGGTATATCGAGAAATCTAAAGTGGTCAGCCAGAGTTGGGCAACATAAGATTTTATCGATGAAATGATATATGAATTCGATCATATATGAACTGCGGATATGAAATCAAGTGAAGCTATGATCTTCGGAGTTGTGAACGCAATTTTTGCAATTGCTTAGAGAAGCCTGAAAAATTTAGGACTTTAATGGGATTTGAACCCGTGACCTCACGATACCGGTGCAACGCTCTAACCAACTGAGCAACGAAACCACTGACGTTGGGACCTGGTCATTTGTGGGTTGTAATGTTCCCGTGAGGAATGAATCAACGATGAAATGATATATGAATTGGATCATATGTGAACTGCGGATATCATTTTATTGTTGATTCATTCCTCACGGGAACATTAAAACCCACAAATGACCAGCTCTGCTACACGGACCACGATACCTCCTTAAATTTACATTATAGCTTTGCAATCTCCGATCCAAGAAACCATTGGATTTAAAAGAAATCGTAGGCTCTATCTCTCACTCCGGGTCTTGGGGCAAAGATGTGTCAATTTCCTTGCTTGCACTATTGCAAACATTAGTTTATTTTTCCACTCCGAAGGTCAAATGGCAGAAAGATAATTCGAGCACTGGCATGCAGTACACGAAAGGCTATAATTTAAGATTTCCTACAAATAAGAGAAGATTAGCCGACTTCTACGGAAACAGACTTCAGTTTTTGTAACATCTAAAAACAACTTTACTGAAATTAACATATCCCAAGGGCTAGACTAAGCAAATTCTTCTCTGTCTGCATACCTTGTCTTGGTGTAATTAAGGCGTGGTGTGATTTGCTCCAAAATAAACTTTCAATTGAAATGGATTTTTCATTGATTTACAGATCCCTTATTCTTTTATTAATCATTTCATTAGAATAGCCACAAAAATAACAACAAACAAAAATACCTCACGAGAACTATCTCACTTCCTATATGATGAAAAATTACTTTTAGTTAGCATTCTTATAAGATTTTTATTTGACAAAAAGTAAGAATAAACGTCAACTTCTCTCATAGTCTCTATATCAACAAAATGAACACAGCTTAAAATAATTATCAGTGTTGTCTGATATACCTTTTTACTTATGATGTGCAAGCATAGAAAGCATTTCAAAAGAAGTGTCATACACTTGTAGTCATCTATTTCATTCAGCATTTCTTGATTATATTAATAAAAGAGGTAATAACAGGGTTGCGAGCTGGGTATTCCTATCAAAGACACCTTCAGGCAGTTTCTTTAGCTTAATGTAGTCCAGGTGCCTATCAACAAACCAGAAACGGCTTCTTTTGTTTCGTGGTTGGCAAGTTTCAGTATCAAGAGAAATGTGACGTCAATGTTTGTGAACAGAAACATCGCGATTGTTTCGCTGATAATGTATGATTACACTGTAAATCATGTAGAGAAATCGAGGTATTGCGCCAAGCGATGTGCATTTTGAAGTTGGTACTCTTTCGAAGTGTGGTAGAAGAACACTTTTCCAAAGACAAATGGATGATTAAATCATAACTGGAATTACTGAATATAAGTACACAGCATAAATTGGAAACAAGTTCTCTGTCACTTGAAAGAGTACAAGGCTACCTCTAGCAATGAGCAGTTACAGGAAGCAAAGAACAATACAAGGCACTTTTTAACATCTTTTGGCAAATAATTAAACGAAACACCCTGGCTTCCTATAGAAACAAAATACATTTCCCGTTACCACTTTACTAGTGGGTATATCGAGAAATCTAAAGTGGTCAGCCAGAGGTGGGCAACATAAGATTTTATCGATGAAATGATATATGAATTCGATCATATATGAACTGCGGATATGAAATCAAGTCAAGCTATGATCTTCGGAGTTGTGAACGCAATTTTTGCAATTGCTTAGAGAAGCCTGAAAAATTCAGGACTTCAACGGGATTTGAACCCGTCACCTCGCGATACCGGTGCGACGCTCTAACCAACTGAGCAACGAAACCACTGACGTTGGGAGCTGGTCATTTGTAATGTTCCCGTGAGGAATGAATCAACGATGAAATGATATATGAATTGGATCATATGTGAACGGCGGATATCATTTCATTGTTGATTCATTCCTCACGAGAACATTAGAACCCACAAATGACCAGCTTCTAACGTCAGTGGTTTCGTAGCTCAGTTAGATAGAGCGTCGCACCGGTATCGCGAGGTCACGGGTTCAAATCCCGTTGAAGTCCTGCAATTTTCAGGCTTCTCTACGCAATTGCAAAAATTGCGCTCAAAACCGCGAAGATCATAGCTTGAGTTGATAAGATTTTATGTAAGCACCCTTCTGAAGTTGTCAGATTTGTGTTCTTTGTCATGTAATTACCTTGTTAAATCTAGAAATATGAAATAGGAATATGCTTTCTTTAAAGTCATCACAAGAGCTTTGAATTGTTTCCCAATGTTATATAACAAAAGTTGTTTGTCCTTACAGTCTCCTTAGTTTGGCATTCTTATCAAAAATGCCGTCAGGAAGATCCGTCAGCTGGTTAAATGACAACCGCCTACAAACAAAAAACAAAAATTTAAAGCTTTAGCCACAGTTCAAACTTTACCAACCCGTTGCAAAACCCAAAGACTTTAAGGAACATCGAACGGTGGGAGCTAGTGAGACTATATTACCATCACTGTTTTGCCTTGGTCGATTTCTTGGGCTCCAAGCAACATGTTAGTAAGTTAAAAATGGCAGATCATTCTCCCTGTATACATGTTTGTCTTTGCCAGACTCTGAAGCTCTAGCACTACGAAATAGTGTTCGTCGCCAATGGATCATGGCTTAGCCTTTAGTCTTTCCGGTCACATTTTACCTAAATTAATTATTGGATCCCCTCATCCATGTTCTATTAAGGGTCGAATGCCGACTAGTATATTGAAATCAAGACTGGCCTAGGAAACCATTCACTAGTGGGTATATCAAGTAATAAACAAATCTTAAGTTTCCAGTCGGAAGTGGGCAACTTGAGCATTTTATGTAAGCACCTTTCTTAAGTTGTCAGATTTGTGTTCTTTGTCATGTAATAACCTTGTTAAATCTGGAAATACACATACACAAAAAATCCCGCTTGACACTACGTGCCACCGTTGAGATATATTTTCTTGCCTGCAGAAATTAATGTTCAGAATACTTTTCGTTGTATATTTGGTATTTGTAAATATATGTAAAGGTGGCTTTTGCTTTGTTTATAGTGGAAGTGCACTTAGCTATCAAGCTAGTTTACAAGCACTCCACCTTTGCCAATGTGAACGAAACAATTCAAAGTTAACAGAAACATTATTAAGAACCCCAACTAGCAGGAGGAAACAAGTTGGCTAATTAATAAACTGTGGTAGAATTGAATCCGGGACAACCGGAAACAAATCCAGACCAGACGTTACAACGGGATTTGAACCCTGGGCAATCGCATGCAAACCAGACGCCCTAACCACTGGACCACGCTGCCTCCTTAAATTTACATTATAGCTTTGCAATCTCCGATCCAAGAAACCATTGGATTCAAAAGAAATCGTAGACTCTATCTCTCACTCCGGGTCTTGGGGCAAAGATGTGCCAATTTCCTTGCTTGCGCTATTGCAAACATTAGTTTATTTTCCACTCCGAAGGTCAAATGGCAGAAAGATAATTCGAGCACTGGCATGCAGTACACGAAAGGCTATAAGTTAAGATTTCCTACAAATAAGAGAAGATTAGCCGACGTCTACGGAAACAGACTTCAGTTTTTGTAACATCTAAAAACAACTTTACTGAAATTAACATATCCCAAGGGAAGGGCTAGACTAAGCAAATTCTTCTCTGTCTTCATACCTTGTCTTGGTGTAATTAAGGCGTGGTGTGATTTGCTCCAAAATAAACTTTCAATTGAAATGGATTTTTCATTGATTTACAGATCCCTTATTCTTTTATTAATCATTCCATTAGAATAGCCACAAAAATAACAAACAACAAAAATACCTCACGAGAACTATCTCACTTCCTATATGATAAAAAAATCATTTTTAGTTGGCATTCTTATAAGATTTTTTTTTACAAAAAGTAAGAATAAACGTCAAATTCTCTCATAGACTCTATATCAACAAAATGAACACAGCTTAAAATAATTATCAGTGTTGTCTGATATACCTTTTTACTTATGATGTGCAAGCATAGGAAGCATTTCAAAAGAAGTGTCATACACTTGTAGTCATCTATCTCATTCAGCATTTCTTGATTATGTTAATAAAAGAGGTACTTACAGGGTTGCGAGCTGGGTATTCCTATCAAAGACACCTTCAGGCAGTTTCTTTAGCTTGTTGTGCTCCAGATGCCTATCAACAAACCAGAAACGGCTTCTTTTGTTTCGTGGTTGGCAAGTTTCAGTATCAAGAGAAATGTGACGTCAATGTTTGTGAACAGAAACATCGCGATTGTTTCGCTGATAATGTATGATTACACTGTAAATCATGTAGAGAAATCGAAGTATTGCGCCAAGCGATGTGCATTTTGAAGTTGGTACTCTTTCGAAGTGTGGTAGAAGAACACTTTTCCAAAGACAAATGGATGATTAAATCATAACTGGAATTACTGAATATAAGTACACAGCATAAATTGGAAACGAGTTCTCTGTCACTTGAAAGAGTACAAGGCTACCTCTAGCAATGAGCAGTTACAGGAAGCAAAGAACAATACAAGGCACTTTTTAACATCTTTTGGCAAATAATTAAACGAAACACCCTGGCTTCCTATAGAAACAAAATACATTTCCCGTTACCACTTTACTAGTGGGTATATCGAGAAATCTAAAGTGGTCAGCCAGAGGTGGGCAACATAAGATTTTATCCATGAAATGATATATGAATTCGATCATATATGAACTGCGGATATGAAATCAAGTGAAGCTATGATCTTCGGAGTTGTGAACGCAATTTTTGCAATTGCTTAGAGAAGCCTGAAAAATTTAGGACTTTAATGGGATTTGAACCCGTGACCTCACGATACCGGTGCAACGCTCTAACCAACTGAGCAACGAAACCACTGACGTTGGGAGCTGGTCATTTGTGGGTTGTAATGTTCCCGTGAGGAATGAATCAACGATGAAATGATATATGAATTGGATCATATGTGAACGGCGGATATCATTTCATTGTTGATTCATTCCTCACGGGAACATTACAACCCACAAATGACAATCTCTGGACCACGGACCACGATACCTCCTTAAATTTACATTATAGCTTTGCAATCTCCGATCCAAGAAACCATTGGATTTAAAAGAAATCGTAGGCTCTATCTCTCACTCCGGGTCTTGGGGCAAAGATGTGCCAATTTCCTTGCTTGCACTATTGCAAACATTAGTTTATTTTTCCACTCCGAAGGTCAAATGGCAGAAAGATAATTCGAGCACTGGCATGCAGTACACGAAAGGCTATAAGTTAAGATTTCCTACAAATAAGAGAAGATTAGCCGACGTCTACGGAAACAGACTTCAGTTTTTGTAACATCTAAAAACAACTTTACTGAAATTAACATATCCCAAGGGCTAGACTAAGCAAATTCTTCTTTGTCTTCATACCTTGTCTTGGTGTAATTAAGGCGTGGTGTGATTTGCTCCAAAATAAACTTTCAATTGAAATGGATTTTTCATTGATTTACAGATCCCTTATTCTTTTATTAATCATTCCATTAGAATAGCCACAAAAATAACAACAAACAAAAAATACCTCACTAGAACTATCTCACTTCCTATATGATGAAAAAATCACTTTTAGTTGGTATTCTTATAAGATTCTTATTTGATAAAAAGTAAGAATAAACGTCATATTCTCTCATAAGTAGTCTCTATATCAACGAAATGAACAAAGCTTTAAATAATTATCAGTGTTGTCTGATATACCTTTTTACTTATGATGTGCAAGCATAGAAAGCATTTCAAAAGGCAGTGTGGCCCAGTGGTTAGGGCGCTTGCCTTGAGATCCGGAGATCCCGGGTTCAAGACCCGCTCTGACCACTCGCTGAATTTGTTCCTGGTAGTCCATGGTTCAACTTCCCAGCTGCACTTGTAAATAGCCAACTGGTTTGCCTTCGGCCAGTTGGGATTCTTAACAGTTGTAGTTGTTGTGTTCTGTTGTTTCGTTGATTCATTGGCCCTGAAAAGCCCCTATGGGGAGAGGTCAATTAAGTATGTATTGCATTGTATTGTAAAAGAAGTGTCATACACTTGTAGTCACGTATCTCATTCAGCATTTCTTGATTATGTTAATAAAAGAAGTACTTAGTATACAGGGTTGCCACCTGGGTATTGTTATCAAAGACACCTTCAGGCAGTTTCTTTAGCTTGTTGTTTTCCAGGTGCCTATCAACAAACCAGAAATGGTTTCTTTTTTTCCGTGGTTGGCAAATTTCGGTATCAAAAGAAATGTGACCTCAATGTTTATACACAGATATATAGCGATTGTTTCACTGATAATGTAGGATTACACCGTAAATCATGTGGCTAAGTCGAAGTGTTCCGCCAGGCGATGTGCATGTTGAAGCTTGTACTTTTTTGAAGTGTGGTAGAAGAACACTTTTCCAAAGACAAATGGGTGATTAAATCATAACTGGAAATAATTATAAGTACTCAGCATAAATGGCAAAAAGAATTCTCTGTCACTTTAAAAAGTACAAAGCTACTTTTAGCAATGAGCAGTTACAGGAAGCAAAAAACACTAGAAGGCGTTTTTTAGCATCTTTTGCCAAATAATTAAACAAAACACCCTGGCTTCCTACAGAAACAAATACATTTCCCGTTAACACTTTACTAGTGAGTATATCGAGTATTATTATCACTTTGTCGTTCATTGTGGCGCATTTTTCGGGCTAAGATGGAGAATTTGGCTGGCTAAAATGTATTTTAGCCCGCTGAAATAAACCAATGGAAAGTGAAAATCAAACAGTCGTACGATTTAAGCAGCCAATCAAAATCGAGAAGCCATAGAATGTTCTCGCCGTCGCGTCTTGCCGCGTTGGTGAAAGAAATGATAGCGCCATTTTCATGCCCAAACCATGGCTGAAAACGCAGTAAACAACGAAGAAAATGTAAACTCGCAGTCTTCTCAACTAGAGGAAGACGATCTACAAAAGTTAGAGGCTGATTGCGTGCCAGTAACACCAAAAAACAGACCTCTTGGGGTTTCAAGAAGTTTACTCAGTGGCTAGAGAAGCGAAAAATAAGCTGTGATCCTCACACCGTGAGGCCTACTGAACTAACCGGAATTCTGCGAAAAATTTTTGCCGAGGTGAAAAGAAGCTTGTGATGTAAATACCGCGTGTAGTAGCTCCATGGCCGGTGGCGAAGTGCATGTAAGTTTTGCGGCTTCAAGCCAAACGCACTCTGTTCAACCAATTATGCCAAACTGTCACTTTAGCAATTGTACTATTAATTTCAACACTTACAAATAAGCTTTGTCGAACTTTCCTTTCATGTCTTCTATAATTTTTGAGAGTCAAATGGCAAGATTTCGTAATTTCTAGCAAGGTATTGTGCATTTTCATTGAGGGAAAAATAAAAGCCATTCAACTTGTAAATGCTCGCGTGATTGTTCACACTGTTCTGTTGTCATTTTTTTCAGTTTTTATTTTCTCAATGCCCTCCAAAGTGATATTAATAGTAATAGAGTTTATATTCTTGGGCATAAATATGTTTTGGGCCCTTCTCAGACTCATTTTAGTCTGAGTCGGGCCCAAAACTTATTTATGCCCGCGAACATAAACTCTATTGTTATAATAAAGAAATCTAACTTTGTCAGCCATAGGTGGGAAAATTGAGGATTTTACGTAAGCACATTTCTGAAGTTGTCAGATTTGTGTCCTTTGTGTTCATTTTTTATTTGACAAAAGGTAAGAATAAAAGTCATATTCTCTCATAGTCTCTATATCAACAAAATCAGTGAACACTCAGCTTAAAATAATTATCAGTGTTGTCTGATATACCTTTTTACTTATGTTGTGCAAGCATAGAAAGCGTTTCAAAACAAGTGTCATACACTTGTAGTCATCTATTTCATTCAGCATTTCTTGATTATATTAATAAAAGAAGTACTTACAGGCTTGCTAGCTGGGTATTGTTATCAAAGACATCTTCAGCCAGTTTCTTTAGCTTGTTGTAGTCCAGGTCCCTATCAACAAACCAGAAATGGCTTCTTTTTTTCCGTGGTTGGCAAATTTCAGTATCAAAAGAAATGTGACCTCAATGTTTATACACAAATATATCGGGACTGTTTCACTGATAATATATGATTACACTGTAAATCATGTGGATAAGTCGAAGTATTCCGCCAGGCGATGTGCATGTTGAAGCTTGTACTTTTTCGAATTGTGGTAGACAAATGGATGATTAAATCATAACCGGAAATAAATATAAGTACACAGGATTAATGGGAAAAGAATTCTCTGTCACTTTAAAAGTACAAAGCTACCTCTAGAAATGAGCAGTTACAGGAAGCAAAGAACGATAGAAGGCGCTTTTTAGCATCTTCTGCCAAATGATTAAACAAAACACCCTGGCTTCCTACAGAAACAAACACATTTCCCGTTAACGCTTTACTAGTAAGTATATCGAGTAATAAAGAAATCTAACGTTGTCAGCCATAGGTGGGCAAATTGAGAATTTTATGTAAGCACATTTCTGAAGTTGTCAGATTTGTGTTCTTTGTCACGTAATAACCTTGTTAAATCTAAAACTACATGAGCAAGTGTAACCCGTGAGGACGTTTAGTAATATGCTTTCTTTAAAGTCATCACAAGAGGTTTGAATTGCTTTCCAATGTTATATAACAGAAATTTGGTCCTCACAGTTCTGTTAGCTGGTCATTCTTATCAAAAATGCCGTCAGGAAGATCCGTCAGCTGGTTTCTTGCCAACCGCCTACAAACAAAAGACAAAAATTTAAAGCTTTAGCGACAGTTCAAACTTTACCAACCCGTTGCAAAACCCAAAGACTTCAAGGAACATCGAACGGTGGGAGTTAGTGAGCCTACATTACCATCACTGTTTTGCTTTGGTGGATTTCTTAGGCTCCAAGCAACATGTTAGTAAGTTAAAAATGGAAGATCAGTGGCCCTATAGAGATGTTTGTCTTTGCCAGACTTTAAAGCCCTAGTACTACGAAATATTGTTCGTCGTCAAAGGAACATGGTTCAGCCTTTAGTTTTTCCGGTCACATTTTACATAAATTACTCATTGGATTCCCTCATACATGTTCTATTAAGGGTCGAGAGTCGACTAGTATATTGAAATCGAAACTTGCCTAGGCAACCCTTCACTAGTGGGTATATCAAGTTTTGAATAAATCTTAAGTTTTCAGTCGGAAGTGGGAAACTTAAGCACTTTATGTAAGCACCTTTCTGAAGTTGTCAGATTTGTTTCCTTGGTCATGAAATAAAGCTGTAAATACCGCATGTAGTAGATCCATGGCCGGTGGCGAAGTGCATGTAAGTTTTGCGGCTTCAAGACAAACGCACTCTGTTCAACCAATTATGCCAAAATGTCACTTTAGCAATTGTACTATTAATTTCAACACTTACAAATAAGCTTTGTCGAACTTTCCTTTCATGTCTTCTATAATTTTTGAGAGTCAAATGGCAAGATTTCGTAATTTCTAGCAAGGTATTGTGCATTTTCATTGAGGGAAAAATAAAAGCCATTCAACTTGTAAATGCTCGCGTGATTGTTCACACTGTTCTGTTGTCATTTTTTTCAGTTTTTATTTTCTCAATGCCCTCCAAAGTGATATTAATAGTAATAGAGTTTATATTCTTGGGCATAAATATGTTTTGGGCCCTTCTCAGACTCATTTTAGTCTGAGTCGGGCCCAAAACTTATTTATGCCCGCGAACATAAACTCTATTGTTATAATAAAGAAATCTAACTTTGTCAGCCATAGGTGGGAAAATTGAGGATTTTACGTAAGCACATTTCTGAAGTTGTCAGATTTGTGTCCTTTGTGTTCATTATTTATTTGACAAAAGGTAAGAATAAAAGTCATATTCTCTCATAGTCTCTATATCAACAAAATCAGTGAACACTCAGCTTAAAATAATTATCAGTGTTGTCTGATATACCTTTTTACTTATGATGTGCAAGCATAGAAAGCGTTTCAAAACAAGTGTCATACACTTGTAGTCATCTATTTCATTCAGCATTTCTTGATTATATTAATAAAAGAAGTACTTACAGGCTTGCTAGCTGGGTATTGTTATCAAAGACATCTTCAGGCAGTTTCTTTAGCTTGTTGTAGTCCAGATCCCTATCAACAAACCAGAAATGGCTTCTTTTTTTCCGTGGTTGGCAAATTTCAGTATCAAGAGAAATGTGACGTCAATGTTTATACACAGAAAAATCGCAATTGTTTCACTGATAATGTATGATTACACTGTAAATCATGTAGAGAAATCGAAGTATTCCGCCCGGCGATGTGCATTTTGAAGTTTGTACTCTTTCGAAATGTGGTAGAAGAACACTTTTCCAAAGACAAATGGATGATTGAATCATAACTGGAATTACTGAATAAAAGTACATAGCATAAATTGGAAACGAATTCTTTTTCACTTGAAAGAGTACAAGGCTACCTATAGCAATGAGCAGTTACAGGAAGGAAAGAACAATACAAAGCGCTTTTTAACATCTTTTGGCAAATAATTAAACGAAACACCCTGGCTGCTTCAATTCCCACCCTGTTCAGAGTTTTTATCTGTCCTTGCGTGGGCCCATTTCTATTAGTAAGGCTAACGCTCACATGGTTTACATGGGTAGAAAATAGCACTTCAAATTAACCTCTCATATTTTTACCTTAAATTAAAAGGCCCACCCTCAACCGACAGGCTTTTGGACCGTTTGTTTTTGTTATGGAAATTCCCGTTACCACTTTTATTAGTGGGTATATCAAGTAATCAAGAAATCTAAAGTTGTCAGCCAGAGGTGGGCAAAAAAAAGATTTTATGTAAGTACCCTTCTGAAGTTGTCATATTTGTGTTCTTTGTCATGTAATAACCATGTCAAATATAGACATACATAAGAAAGTGTAACCCGTGAGGGCGTTTAGTAATACGCTTTCTTTAATTTCATCACAACAGCTTTGAATTGTTTCCCAATGTTATATAACAGAAATTTGGTCCTTACAGTTCCCTTAGTTGGTCATTCTTATCAAAAATGCCGTCAGGAAGATCCGTCAGCTGGTTATCTGACAACCCCCTACAAACAAAAAACAAAAATCTAAAGCTTTAGCGACAGTTCAAACTTTACCAACCCGTTGCAAAACCCAAAGACTTCAAGGAACATCGAACGGTGGGAGTTAGTGAGCCTACATTACCATCACTGTTTTGCTTTGGTGGATTTCTTAGGCTCCAAGCAACATGTTAGTAAGTTAAAAATGGAAGATCAGTGGCCCTATAGAGATGTTTGTCTTTGCCAGACTTTAAAGCCCTAGTACTACGAAATATTGTTCGTCGTCAAAGGAACATGGTTCAGCCTTTAGTTTTTCCGGTCACATTTTACATAAATTACTCATTGGATTCCCTCATACATGTTCTATTAAGGGTCGAGAGTCGACTAGTATATTGAAATCGAAACTTGCCTAGGCAACCCTTCACTAGTGGGTATATCAAGTTTTGAATAAATCTTAAGTTTTCAGTCGGAAGTGGGAAACTTAAGCACTTTATGTAAGCACCTTTCTGAAGTTGTCAGATTTGTTTCCTTGGTCATGAAATAAAGCTGTAAATACCGCATGTAGTAGATCCATGGCCGGTGGCGAAGTGCATGTAAGTTTTGCGGCTTCAAGACAAACGCACTCTGTTCAACCAATTATGCCAAAATGTCACTTTAGCAATTGTACTATTAATTTCAACACTTACAAATAAGCTTTGTCGAACTTTCCTTTCATGTCTTCTATAATTTTTGAGAGTCAAATGGCAAGATTTCGTAATTTCTAGCAAGGTATTGTGCATTTTCATTGAGGGAAAAATAAAAGCCATTCAACTTGTAAATGCTCGCGTGATTGTTCACACTGTTCTGTTGTCATTTTTTTCAGTTTTTATTTTCTCAATGCCCTCCAAAGTGATATTAATAGTAATAGAGTTTATATTCTTGGGCATAAATATGTTTTGGGCCCTTCTCAGACTCATTTTAGTCTGAGTCGGGCCCAAAACCTATTTATGCCCGCGAACATAAACTCTATTGTTATAATAAAGAAATCTAACTTTGTCAGCCATAGGTGGGAAAATTGAGGATTTTACGTAAGCACATTTCTGAAGTTGTCAGATTTGTGTCCTTTGTGTTCATTTTTTATTTGACAAAAGGTAAGAATAAAAGTCATATTCTCTCATAGTCTCTATATCAACAAAATCAGTGAACACTCAGCTTAAAATAATTATCAGTGTTGTCTGATATACCTTTTTACTTATTTTTTTTTTTTTTTGGATTTTATTATTGTTTTTTAACATTTCCATATTGGAGTTACAGCACTTACAAAAACGAAGAAATTACAGCAATCACAAAAAAATTTATGTATATACAGATTTGAGCTAACAAGTGGATGCTAACAACCACCCCCCACCCCCCAAAAGTTCCCCCTACATGATGCAGAAACACACACATACAAACACACCCACAATAGCGCTGTGTTAGAATATCAAAAAAGATATAAAAGCACGTTTCAATCTTCAACATCTTCAAAACCGCTCTTACTTCATTTGATAGAGTGAGCTTGCCAATTATTGTTCCATTTAGCAATTTTGCTCTCTAATTGGTAGACAAACTTAATTCTTTGCAACAGAACGTAGAAAAGTGGTTTCAAATTGTTGGACCTACAATAATAAATGTACTGTTTTCACTACACTACACCAAGCTATGAGTTCTTTCCACAGCAATGTAGTAAAATGGCAAGTCACAAAAAGATGTTCCAGGGATTCGTCCAACATACCACAAAATGTGCACAATGAGGAGTCTATTTTGCCAATTTTTTTCAAAAACGTATTTGTCACTAAATACCTATTTAGAATTTTATATAGAAATTCTCGTGACTTTGTGTCTAAAGCGACTAGAAAGGGCAAACTATGAATTTCGTTCCAGTCCAAACAAACACCATTAAAGCTTTCATTAAACTTTGAATGAGCTGTCGATGGAGTAACAAAACCAGAGACCAACTCCCTATAAACCTTCTTAAAGGTCGCCTCAGTGATCGAGACCTCCTGGTTATTGAGCACAAGTTGAATTTGGTCCTGAATAACAAAAGGACTCTTGTTCAAGTATCCATTTATTTTCAGCGACTGTCGCCACGGTGCAGGGATTGCATCAACTAAGGACATCAAATCAAAAATATCTTTTGGAGAAAGATTCACCCGGCTTTGATTACATTGAGAAATAAATTGGTTTTTCTCTGTTACTAAATCGCCTATTTTGATTATTCCTTTACTAACCAAGCTTTGATTGAAGACTGATTTATTATTAATGCATATAAATTTATTGTTCCAAAGAACAGTGTTGGAAATTTGTTCGTGCGAAAGCTCAAGTACATTGTTATCGGTGGCTGCGGAGCAATGCGAGAAACACTCAAAACATTCCCTGTAATACATTGGGATGTTTATCGGTAGCTTTTTTATGTCAAAGTTGCAACAGAGGATGAACTTCCCTCCGACCTGTTTCAAATAGTGAAATAAAATAGTTTTCCAATTACAAGGTTCTTCATCCGCGAGTCTCTGGCAAAGCATTATTCTATGAGTCTTAATTATCGATTCTAAATGCGGGGCCTTCAGGCCCCCATCTTTTATGTCACCAACTAACGAAGCTCGTTTTACTTTGTCTTTCCCTTTCCAGATAAAGTCAAATATAATCCTATTAGCCTCAGTTACCACCTCCTTATCTATACAAATTGATCCAGCACGGTACATTATCAGTGGAATTACAAAAGTTTTAACGATCTGAATTCTTCCAATTATTGTCAGATTTCTCCACTTTCAAAGTTGAAGTTTTGTTTTGACAGCATCTATTATTTCCTTAAAATTTAGTTTGTGTCTCAAACGGCTGTCATAAGTAAAATACACCCCTAATATTTTCACAGCTCTCTTAACGTTAATGTTCATAATACTTTGGTCCTGTGCTGGAGCTATAACCGAGTTCCCCAAGATAAACATTTCTGTTTTGTCAAAATTTATGACAAGACCCGAACAGATTCCAAACTTTGAAATAAGAGCAAGGAGGTGTCTAAGAGACCAATCGTTCCTCAGGAATACAGTAAGATCGTCTGCGAAAAGCTCAAGTTTAATTTCGATTCCATCCACCACAATCCCTTGAATATCCTTATTTTTACGTATACTAACAGCTAGTACTTCGAGGACAATAATGAACAAGTATGGAGAGAGTGGATCTCCTTGCCTCACACCTCTTTCTATCTTAAAAGGTCCGGTAGAGAACCCGTTATTAAGAACACAACTTGAAATATTTTGGTAAAAGGTTTGTATCCACTGGATGAACGAAGAGCCAAAATTGAAAGCAGCCAATGTACTAAACAAAAAATTCCTATTCACTGAATCAAAGGCTTTCTGAAAATCTATTGCTAGCATTTTGCCGTTGATACCATATCTTTCAGTATATACGAGTATATCATCAATCGTCCTTATTGCATCATTGATTGTTCGTCCTTTAACATATGCATGCTGATTATGGTGAATTATTCTAGGGAGAACAGTCTGGAGTCTCAAGGCAATGGCTTTAGATCCAATCTTTACATCTACATTAATTAAAGAAATCGGCCTCCAATTAGACATTTTTCGTTTGTCTTTATCTTTCTTTTCTATCAAAGTTATTATTGCTTGTTTTTGGGAATTTGATAGTTCACCTTTATCAAATGAGCAATTAAGACTGTCTACAAGAAGCTTTCCAAGACTTTCCCAAAACGCATTATAGAACTCAACCGTAAGGCCGTCGTTACCTGGGGATTCGTTGCTTTGAAAAGATCGCAAACTCTTAAAACACTCCGCAAGCGTCAATCTTCCTTCACACGCCATCGCCTCTTCGTTTGAAAGCTTTGGGATTGCCTGAGAAAGTAAGAATGTGTTTGAAACGTTGTTCGGGATCTTAGAATTGTCAGTCTTGTAAAGACTAGAATAAAAAACTTCCACTTCCTTCATGATTCTTTTGGGGTCAGAGGTAAGAAAGCCGTCTTTGGTATACACCTTGCAAATACAACTCTTGGATTTTTTGTAGGTTTCAAGGTTTAAGAAATATTTGTTACTTTTTTCTCCTTGCTCAAACCAGGTGGCCCTGGAACGTACTATCGCACCCCTTGATAAGTGCTCATAAAACAATTCGTACTCGTTTCGAATATTCTCCATTTTTTCCATATTTTCAGGGGATGGAAACACACTGCAATCCTCCTCGCACTGCTTTAATGAGTCTTCTATTACTTTCAAATTCTGTCTTCTGGCCTTAGCTTTAGCTTTGCTGTACTTAATCGTAACCTGTCGTATTCGATATTTGATTAAGTCCCAAAGAACTCGCTTATCAGTAACTTCAATGAACTCCTCTCGCCACACTGGCACACTCTCAGCTATAAGCTTACAAAAATCAGAGTCATCTAACAAACTTGCATTAAATTTCCAATAAGATGGACCGTGCTTTTGCTTTTCTATACTGCTAAACTGAAGCACAATAGCCGAGTGATCGGAGTTCAAAGAGGGAATTATGTCGGCACCCTCTACCTCCTCCTGGTACGAGTCACTCAAGAGCCAATAATCTAGTCTCCGTTGAAGAAAAGGATTTTTTTGTCTCCAGCTGAAGCGTTTACATACCGGATTCCTCACACGCCAAATATCTACTAAATCGAAATTTAAACATATGTCTTGAATGTGTTTGACAGAATCTTTTTTTGTGGGATTACCCCCAGAACAGTCCAAATCAGGATCGATAGCAACATTAAAATCCCCACCTACTACAATTTTTTGCTCAGCGCTTGTATTTAATTCCTCTACCATTTTTCCTAAACCGCTGAAAAATTCGCATTGCTCTTTTTACTTATGATATGCAAGCATAGAAAGCGTTTCAAAAGAAGTGTCATACACTTGTAGTTATCTATCTCATTCAGCATTTCTTGATTATATTAATAAAAGAAGTACTTATAGGGTTGCTAGCTGTGTATTGTTATCAAAGACACCTTCAGGCAGTTTCTTTAGCTTGTTTTAGTGCAGGTGCCTATCAACAAACCAGAAATGGCTTCTTTTGTTTCGTAGTTGGCAAATTTCAGTATCAAGAGAAATGTGACGTCAATGTTTATGAACAGAAAAATCTCGAGTGTTTCGCTGATAATGTATGATTACACTGTAAATCATGTAGAGAAATCGAAGTATTCTGCCCGGCGATGTGCATTTTGAAGTTTGTACTCTTTCGAAGTGTGGTAGAAGAACACTTTTCCAAAGACAAATGGATGATTAAATCATAACTGGAATTACTGAATATAAGTACATAGCATAAATTGGAAACGAATTCTCTGTCACTTGAAAGAGTACAAGGCTACCTATAGCAATAAGCAGTTACAGGAAGGAAAGAACAATACAACGCTCTTTTTAACATCTTTTGGCAAATAATTAAACGAAACACCCTGGCTGCTTCAATTCCCACCCTGGTCAGAGTTTTCATCTGTCCTTGCGTGGGCCCATTTCTATTAGTAAGGCTAACGCTCACATGGTTTACATGGGTAGAAAATAGCACTTCAAATTAACCTCTCATAGTTATACCTTAAATTAAAAGGCCCACCTTCAACCGACAGGCTTTTGGACCGTTTTTTTTTTTGTTATGGAAATTCCCTCTATCACTTTTATTAGTGGGTATATCAAGTAATCAAGAAATCTAAAGTTGTCAGCCAGAGGTGGGCAAGAAAAAGATTTTATGTAAGTACCCTTCTGAAGTTGTCAGATTTGTGTTCTTTGTCATGTAATAACCTTGTTAACTATAGAAATACATAAGAAAGTGTAACCCGTGAGGGCGTTTAGTAATACGCTTTCTTTAATTTCATCACAACAGCTTTGAATTGTTTCCCAATGTTATATAACAGAAATTTGGTCCTTACAGTTCTGTTAGCTGGTCATTCTCATCAAAAATGCCGTCAGGAAGATCCGTCAGCTGGTTATCTGACAACCGCCTATAAACACAAAAACAAAAATTTAAAGCTATAGCGACAGTTCAAGCTTTACCAACCTGTTGCAAAACCCAAAAACTTCAAGGAACATCGAACGGTGGGAGCTAGTGAGCCTATATTACCATCACTGTTTTGCTTTGGTGGATTTCTTGGGCTTCAAGCAACATGTTAGTAAGTTAAAAATGGCAGATCATTCTCCCTGTATACATGTGTTTGTCTTTGCCAGAATTTGAAGCCCTAGTACTACGAAATAGTGTTCGTCGTCAACGCATCATGGCTCAGCCTTTATTCTCTCCGGTCACACTTTACCTAAAGTAATTATTTGATCCCTTCATCCATGTTCTATTAAGGGTCGAAAGCCGACTAGTATATTGAAATTGACACTGGCCAAGGAAACCGTTCACTAGTGACTGGGTATATCAATTAATGAACAAATCTTAAGTTTCCAGTCGGAAGTGGGCAACTTGAGCACTTCATGTAAGCACATTTCTGTTGTTGTCAGATTCGTGTTCTTTGTCATAAAATAACCTGGTTTAAATCTGGAAATACGCATACACAGAAAAGCTCGCTTGACACTAAGTGTGAGTTAGTTTATTGGGATTCATTTAAGTTGTTTTTTTTTTCTCAAAATTAAAGTCTTTTGAACTTGTCAGATTTGTTTCCTTGGTCATGATATAAAGCTGTTGAATCTAAATATGCAATTTCTGTACTTCACCCACCCGTCAAAAGAGAAACAAAGATATTTTTGAAGGAAGTAACCCGTTCATAAATTGAGATACCATTCTACGAATAGACGTCAAACAACCAGTGTATCCTGTAAGCATGTTCAGAAAAAAGTGTGATCAAGAGAAAAAATGCAAGAAAGAGGGAATGTACTCAATAGGTGTGTTCATCAGGGTATGCAAATTCCACAAACGGTACTTTTAGGTCGAAAGTCTGTTTGCCGAGACTTTCGCGATTGTTGAGCAATACGTCAGACGAGACTTATCCGGCATTGAGCAATTGCGGCTGTTAAATACTCCGCATAACTTTCAGAGTCGTATCTATACTTTATCCAAGAAACCATTGGATTCAAAACAAATTGTAGACTCTATCTCTCACTCGGGGTCTTCGGGAAAAGATGTGCCAATTTCCTTGCTTACGCTATTGCATACATTAGTTTATTGTCCACTCCGAAGGTCAAATGGCAGAAAGATAATTCGAGCACTACTGGCATGCAGTACACGGAAGGCTATAAGTTAAGATTTCCTACAAATAAGAGAAGATTAGCCGACGTCTACGGAAACTGACTTCAGTTTTTGTAACATCTAAAAACAACTTTGCTAAAATTAACATATCCCAAGGGCGAGACTAAGCAAATTCTTCTCTGTCTTCATACCTTGTCTTGGTGTAATTAAGGCGTGGTGTGACTTGCTCCAAAATAAACTTTCAAATGAAATGGATTTTTATTCATTCACAGAAACCTTATTTTATATAAGATTTTTATTTAATAAAAAGTAAGAATAAACGTCCTATTCTCTCAAAAGTAGTCTCTATATCAACGAAATGAACAAAGCTTTAAATAATTATCAGTGTTGTCTGATATACCTTTTTACTTATGATGTGCAAGCATAGAAAGCATTTCAAAAGAAGTGTCATATACTTGTAGTCACCTATCTCATTCATCATTTCTTGATTATGTTAATAAAAGAAGTACTTACAGGGTTGCCAGCTGGGTATTGTTATGAAAGACACCTTCAGGCAGTTTCTTTAGTTTGTTGTATTCCAGGTGCCTATGAACAAACCAGAAATGGCTTCCTTTTTTCCGTGGTTGGCAAATTTCAGTATCAAAAGAAATGTGACCTCAATGTTTATACACAGATATATCGCGATTGTTTCACTGATAATATACGATTACACTATAAATCATGTGGATAAGTCGAAGTATTCCTCCAGGCGATGTGCATGTTGAAGCTTGTACTTTTTCGAATTGTGGTAGACAAATGGATGATTAAATCATAACCGGAAATAAATATAAGTACACAGGATTAATGGGAAAGAATTCTCTGTCACTTTAAAAGTACAAAGCTACCTCTAGAAATGAGCAGTTACAGGAAGCAAAGAACGATAGAAGGCGCTTTTTAGCATCTTATGCCAAATGATTAAACAAAACACCCTGGCTTCCTACAGAAACAAACGCATTTCCCGTTAACACTTTACTAGTGAGTATATCGAGTAATAAAGAAATCTAACGTTGTCAGCCATAGGTGGGCAAATTGAGAATTTTATGTAAGCACATTTCTGAAGTTGTCAGATTTGTGTTCTTTGTCATATAATAACCTTGTTAAATCTAAAACTACATGAGCAAGTGTAACCCGTGGGGACGTTTAGTAATATGCTTTCTTTAAAGTCATTACAAGAGGTTTGAATTGCTTTCCAATGTTATATAACAGAAATTTGGTCCTCACAGTTCTGTTAGCTGATCATTCTTATCAAAAATGCCGTCAGGAAGATCCGTCAGCTGGTTTCCTGACAACCACCTACAAACAAAAAACAAAACTTTAAAGCTTTAGCGACAGTTTAAACTTTACCTACCCGTTGCAAAACCCAAAGACTTCAAGGAACATCGAACGGTGGAAGCTAGTGAGCCAATATTACCATCACTGTTTTGCTTTGGTGGATTTCTTAGGCTCCAAGCAACATGTTAATAAGTTAAAAATTGCAGATCATTCTCCCTGTATACATGTTTGTCTTTGCCAGACTTTGAAGCCCTAGTACTACGAAATAGTGTTCGTCGTCAATGGATCGTGGCTCAGCCTTTATTCTTTCCGGTCACATTTTACCTAAAGTAATTATTGGATCCCCTCATCCATGTTCTATTAAGGGTCGAAAGCCGACTAGTATATTGAAATTGACACTGGCCAAGGAAACTCTTCACTAGTGTCTGGGTATATCAAGTAATGAACAAATCCCAAGTTTCCAGTCGGAAGTGGGCAACTTGAGCACTTCATGTAGGCACATTTCTGATGTTGTCAGATTCGTGTTCTTTGTCATAAAATAACCTGGTTTAAATCTGGAAATACGCATACACAGGAAAGCTCGCTTGACACTAAGTGTGAGTTAGTTTATTGGGATTCATTTAAGTTGTTTTTTTTTTCTCAAAATTAAAGTCTTTTGAACTTGTCAGATTTGTTTCCTTGGTCATGATATAAAGCTGTTGAATCTAAATATGCAATTTCTGTACTTCACCCACCCGTCAAAAGAGAAACAAAGATATTTTTGAAGGAAGTAACCCGTTCATAAATTGAGATACCATTCTACGAATAGACGTCAAACAACCAGTGTATCCTGTAAGCATGTTCAGAAAAAAGTGTGATCAAGAGAAAAAATGCAAGAAAGAGGGAATGTACTCAATAGGTGTGTTCATCAGGGTATGCAAATTCCACAAACGGTACTTTTAGGTCGAAAGTCTGTTTGCCGAGACTTTCGCGATTGTTGAGCAATACGTCAGACGAGACTTATCCGGCATTGAGCAATTGCGGCTGTTAAATACTCCGCATAACTTTCAGAGTCGTATCTATACTTTATCCAAGAAACCATTGGATTCAAAACAAATTGTAGACTCTATCTCTCACTCGGGGTCTTCGGGAAAAGATGTGCCAATTTCCTTGCTTAAGCTATTGCATACATTAGTTTATTGTCCACTCCGAAGGTCAAATGGCAGAAAGATAATTCGAGCACTACTGGCATGCAGTACACGGAAGGCTATAAGTTAAGATTTCCTACAAATAAGAGAAGATTAGCCGACGTCTACGGAAACTGACTTCAGTTTTTGTAACATCTAAAAACAACTTTGCTAAAATTAACATATCCCAAGGGCGAGACTAAGCAAATTCTTCTCTGTCTTCATACCTTGTCTTGGTGTAATTAAGGCGTGGTGTGATTTGCTCCAAAATAAACTTTCAATTGAAATGGATTTTCATTCATTCACAGAAACCTTATTTTATATAAGATTTTTATTTAATAAAAAGTAAGAATAAACGTCCTATTCTCTCAAAAGTAGTCTCTATATCAACGAAATGAACAAAGCTTTAAATAATTATCAGTGTTGTCTGATATACCTTTTTACTTATGATGTGAAAGCATAGAAAGCATTTCAAAAGAAGTGTCATATACTTGTAGTCACCTATCTCATTCATCATTTCTTGATTATGTTAATAAAAGAAGTACTTACAGGGTTGCCAGCTGGGTATTGTTATGAAAGACACCTTCAGGCAGTTTCTTTAGTTTGTTGTATTCCAGGTGCCTATGAACAAACCAGAAATGGCTTCCTTTTTTCCGTGGTTGGCAAATTTCAGTATCAAAAGAAATGTGACCTCAATGTTTATACACAGATATATTACGATTGTTTCACTGATAATATACGATTACACTGTAAATCATGTGGATAAGTCGAAGTATTCCTCCAGGCGATGTGCATGTTGAAGCTTGTACTTTTTCGAATTGTGGTAGACAAATGGATGATTAAATCATAACCGGAAATAAATATAAGTACACAGGATTAATGGGAAAGAATTCTCTGTCACTTTAAAAGTACAAAGCTACCTCTAGAAATGAGCAGTTACGGGAAGCAAAGAACGATAGAAGGCGCTTTTTAGCATCTTATGCCAAATGATTAAACAAAACACCCTGGCTTCCTACAGAAACAAACACATTTCCCGTTAACACTTTACTAGTGAGTATATCGAGTAATAAAGAAATCTAACGTTGTCAGCCATAGGTGGGCAAATTGAGAATTTTATGTAAGCACATTTCTGAAGTTGTCAGATTTGTGTTCTTTGTCATATAATAACCTTGTTAAATCTAAAACTACATGAGCAAGTGTAACCCGTGGGGACGTTTAGTAATATGCTTTCTTTAAAGTCATTACAAGAGGTTTGAATTGCTTTCCAATGTTATATAACAGAAATTTGGTCCTCACAGTTCTGTTAGCTGATCATTCTTATCAAAAATGCCGTCAGGAAGATCCGTCAGCTGGTTTCCTGACAACCACCTACAAACAAAAACAAAACTTTAAAGCTTTAGCGACAGTTTAAACTTTACCTACCCGTTGCAAAACCCAAAGACTTCAAGGAACATCGAACGGTGGAAGCTAGTGAGCCAATATTACCATCACTGTTTTGCTTTGGTGGATTTCTTAGGCTCCAAGCAACATGTTAATAAGTTAAAAATTGCAGATCATTCTCCCTGTATACATGTTTGTCTTTGCCAGACTTTGAAGCCCTAGTACTACGAAATAGTGTTCGTCGTCAATGGATCGTGGCTCAGCCTTTATTCTTTCCGGTCACATTTTACCTAAAGTAATTATTGGATCCCCTCATCCATGTTCTATTAAGGGTCGAAAGCCGACTAGTATATTGAAATTGACACTGGCCAAGGAAACCCTTCACTAGTGTCTGGGTATATCAAGTAATGAACAAATCCCAAGTTTCCAGTCGGAAGTGGGCAACTTGAGCACTTCATGTAGGCACATTTCTGATGTTGTCAGATTCGTGTTCTTTGTCATAAAATAACCTGGTTTAAATCTGGAAATACGCATACACAGAAAAGCTTGCTTGACACTAAGTGTGAGTTAGTTTATTGGGATTCATTCAAGTTGTTTTTTTTTTTTTCTCAAAATTAAAGTCTTTTGAACTTGTCAGATTTGTTTCCTTGGTCATGATATAAAGCTGTTGAATCTAAATATGCAATTTCTGTACTTCACCCACCCGTCAAAAGAGAAACAAAGATATTTTTGAAGGAAGTAACCCGTTCATAAATTGAGATACACATCTACGAATAGACGTCAAACAACCAGTGTAACCTGTAAACATGTTCAGAAAAAAGTGTGATCAAGAGAAAAAAAGCAATAAACAGGGAATGTACTCAATAGGTGTGTTCACCAGGGTATGAAAATTTCTCTACTTTTAGGTCGAAAGTCTGTTTGCCGAGACTTTCGCGATTGTTGAGCAATACGTCAGACGAGACTTATCTGGCATTGAGCAATTGCGGCTGTCAAATACTCCGCATAACTTTCAGGGTCGTATCTATACTTTATTCAAGAAACCATTGGATTCAAAAGAAATTGTAGACTCTATCTCTCACTCCGGGTCTTCGGGAAAAGATGTGCCAATTTCCTTGCTTACGCTATTGCATACATTAGTTTATTGTCCACTCCGAAGGTCAAATGGCAGAAAGATGATTCGAGCACTACTGGCATGCAATACACGGAAGGCTATAAGTTAAGATTTCCTACAAATAAGAGAAGATTAGCCGACGTCTACGGAAACAGACTTCAGTTTTTGTAACATCTAAAAACAACTTTACTGAAATTAACATATCCCAAGGGCGAGACAAAGCAAATTCTTCTTTGTCTTCATTCCTTGTCTTGATGTAATAAAGGCGTTAATAAAGGCGTGGTGAGATTTGCTCCAAAATAAACTTTCAATTGAAATGGATTTTTTATTCATTTACAGAACCCTTATTCTTTTGTTAAACATTCCATTAGAATACCCAACAAAATAACAACAAACAAAAAATACCTCACGAGAACTATCTCACTTCCGATATGGTGAAAAAATCACTTTTAGTTGGTATTCTTAGAAGATTTTTATTTGATAAAAAGTAAGAATAAACGTCGTATTCTCTCATAAGTAGTGTCTATATCAACGAAATGAACAAAGCTTTAAATAATTATCAGTGTTGTCTGATATACCTTTTTACTTATGATGTACAAGCATAGAAAGCATTTCAAAAGAAGTGTCATACACTTGTAGTCACGTATCTCATTGAGCATTTCTTGATTATGTTAATCAAAGAAGTACTAAGTATACAGGGTTGCCAGCTGGGTATTGTTATCAAAGGCACCTTCAGGCAGTTTCTTTAGCTTGTTGTATTCCATGTGCGTATCAACAAACCAGAAATGGCTTCTTTTTTTCCGTGGTTGGCAAATTTCAGTATCAAAAGAAATGTGACCTCAATGTTTATACACAGAATAATCGCGATTGTTTCGCTGATAATGTATGATTACACTGTAAATCATGTAGAGAAATCGAAGTATTCCGCCAGGCGGTGTGCATGTTGAAGCTTGTACTCTTTCGAAGTGTGGTAGAAGAACACTTTTCCAAAGACAAATGGATGATTAAATTATAACTGGAATTACTGAAGAAAAGTACATAGCATAAATTGGAAAGGAATTCTCTTTCACTTGAAAGAGTACAAGGCTACCTATAGCAATGAGCAGTTACAGGAAGGAAAGAACAATACAAGGCGCTTTTTAACATCTTTTGGCAAATAATTAAACGAAACACCCTGGCTGCTTCAATTCCCACCCTGGTCAGAGTTTTTATCTGTCCTTGAGTGGGCCCATTTCTATTAGTAAGGCTAACGCTGACATGGTTTACATGGGTAGAAAATAGCACTTCAAATTAACCTCTCATAGTTATACCTTAAAGGCCCACCTTCAACGGACAGGCTTTTGGACCGTTTGTTTTTGTTATGGGAATTCCCGTTGCTTATCGTAGCGATCTGATTGGATGAATTTTAGCTTTGACAGGACTAACATATCTGACAATTGTTCCACGGCTCGCAATGCCTGTCGGTTGAAGGTGGGCCCTTAAGAAGCACCGTTATTTCTTATTCACGAGCGCGTGAGGTATTTCTGGGTGTTTTTGTTTCCCAACTGGGCCCCCCGGCTAAATTGTTTGGCCTCCACAGTCTTAGGTCTGGTGGCACCACTGCTGCCGCAAACGCCGTCTTTTCTGATAGGCTGTTCAAGCGTCATGGCCGGTGGCGTTCAGACAAAGCCAAGGACGGCTATGTGAAGGACAATCTCGATGCTTTACTACCAGTTTCCGAAAATTTAGAGCGTTAGGGCCTTGCTAAAATTCATTCATATTACAATTGTTATTACGGTTAACAAGTTTTTATGAACATTACATTTGTAGCGTTGGCAAATTGCGGATCATTGAATCCTTGTAATCCTGAACCCGAACCCTAGAAGTCTCCTTGTTTGACTCCAGGATGTTTTGTTTTCTTTTTGCGGTAAGTGTTGGACTTATCATTGAACAACCTTTACATTACATGAGATTTCTCTTTCTTTTTTTCATCAAATGGAATTATAGCTGGCGATAAACGAGATGCCTAACCCTCATCCTTGTCTGCACCTCGTGATATTTAGTATGAAAGTGATTTGTTCTCGTTTCACTGCAGAGTAATTGTAGAACAAAGGTATTTTCTCACGTTATGGAATGTACGCTATTGTAGATCGGGTGTTTCGGTATTCACACCGAGGAGGCAGTGTGGTCCAGTGGTTATGGCGTTGGGTTTGCATGCCGCTGCTCCGGGTTCAAATCCCGTTCTAACCTCTGGCTTGGATTTGTTTCCGGTTGTCCCGGATTCAACACTTTGTAAATAGCCAACTGGTTGCCTCCCACCAGTTGGGGTTCTTAATAATGTTTCTGTTAAGTTTGAATTGTTACTTTCACCTTGTCAACAGTAGAGTGACGGTAAACTAGCTTGATAGCTAAGTGCACTTCCACTATAAACAAAGCATTTACATTTTTTTTACATTTTTAGGTGTGCATAGTCTGGTAGTACGCATGTCTATTTGTAGTCAGGTATATATAGACGTTTCTCGCAGTTTAAAGTCACTTGACGGCATCTCTCGCTAACTCTCTGTAAAATATCCTTTGTAATATTCGTGCTTGTACGCCAATGTAATGTAATCAGTGCCGACTACTAATTAAAGGGTGTCAGGATGATGTTTGCTCATTCGAGAAGTACTGATATATGCAATTTAATTAACGTTGTTGCAAGTTTTTTTAAGTTCAGCTATATTTTTTGTCTGCAGAAATTAATGTTCAGAATACTTTTCATTGTATATTTGGTATTTGTAAATATATGTAAATGCGGTTTTTGCTTCGTTTATGGTGGATGTGCATTTCGCTATCAAGCTAGTTTACAGGCACTCTACTTTTAACAATGTGAAAGAAACCATGGTAGGAGCAAGGATGGCACAGTTGCTTAGTGCGCGGCCTTGGTGCAAGAGGTCCTGATTCCCGGATCTCGCATCCTTGTTTCGACTTCTTTCCTTTCCGTGTAGCTAAGTAGCTTTAAATACCCGTAAAACGGAGCACTGATGGAGAGGGGGGAGTAAAATGAGCGCACCGTCGACGTCAGGTTTGTCAGTTGAATTACTGTTACGAGTTATCGACATTAAATATGGTTGCTTTACTTTTACTTTTAAACAATTCAGACTTAACAGAAATATTATTAAGAACCCCAAGTGGTTGAGGCAACCAGTTGGCTATTTGCAAAGCGTGGTAGAGTAGCAATTGAATCCGGGATAACCGGAAACAAATTCAAACCAGAGGTCACAACGGGATTTGAACCTAGGGCAATCGCATGCAAACCCAACGCCCTAACCACTGGACCACGCTGCCTCCTTAAATTTACAGTATAGCTTTGCAGTCTCCGATGTACGGCTATATATTCTGTAATTTTACTGCCCTTGTATTAACGCATCATGCTAAGTGGCAATAAACGAGATGCCTGTTCCTCATCCTTGTCTGCGTCTGATGATATTTAGTGTGAAAATGATTTGTTCTCGTTTCACTTCAGAGTGATTAGACAACAACTGAATGCATTGAGGGGTGGACACCAGTAACTGTTATCAGTCCTATAAGTGGACAGCAGGAACTACTGTTATTAGCATTGGACATCTAGATGAAAGACACTATGTATCAGCAGTTACGTTAGATTATTATAATGACAGAATCTCAGGTTATAATATCAGCAGTGTTACCAATGTCAACAATATTAATTTATTATTCGGAGGTAATATTCGGTGAATTAACCATGGCCAAAAGTTATGTGTGTATCAGCATTAATTTCTCCAAAGCAGAGGCAAAAAGAGCTTATATGAGAGACTCTGTCAGGCGAAAGAGACAAAATAAGGAATTCAGGGGAAAGGAAAACAATGCGAAACGCCAAAAAAGATCTGAAAATATTGATAGGGAATATGATTTCATAAGGGTAAAGCTTCCAATACAGAACATGTCAGAGAACTATAAACAGAGAAGCACAGAACAATTTAAGGAAAGCTGTGCAGAGCTCAAACCTTAACCAAACTGAAATTCTTCAAGAATTTTTGTTTTATCGACGGAGTTGGTAATGTAATTTGGCCACCGTACAGAGATTCTGAAAGCTGACGTTTCGAGCGTTAGCCCTTCGTCAGAGCGAGTATACTACTTCCCCACCGACGCAGCACCACAGTTTCTTTGGAAACTACCCCCTTCATTCATTTGAAATTCTTCAAGGTCAAGATTCTGTTAGACATTCCATGTCAAAAGTGATTCATGTAAATATGTGAACTTCCTAGGGGTGGTCAATTATCTATCCATGGTAACGTTGTTAAAGTGCCAGCATATGCGAGGTCAACAGTAATTACTTTGCCAAGGCCCATTAATGAATCACAAACCATACCAATTAAACTGAAACAACGCTTAAGTTACAAACATCATTTAAGTATGAAAATGTCCGACCAGCCAAAGTGTTAGAAGCGGCAAACTACCTTTTGCGTACTAGTGAGGGACAATTGGCCAGAAAATGTGGTCACTGCTCTTTCAGATCCAACTGCTGTAGGCATAAGTAACATTAATGAATGGGAAGAATTCTATAATGTTCAAACCACAAGTACCAGCGTTCCTGATATACATTCAAAAAACGTTATTGCTGAAAACATTCAAAACGCTCTAGTATCTGTTGATAGACATATTGATGAGATTTTAACAAACTCTAAATAATAACAGACAACAGTGATGATGAGTGGTGCGAAGTAGAAGAAGGACAGTCTGGTGTCACAGATACTTTCCTGCAACAACCAGATATCACTGAACATTTTGCGAAGATATTAAGCTTTGCACCAGGAGCTAACCGGCTGATGATGAAATTAACAATGTGACGTGGCAACAAAAATGAGACCTTATTCAAAAAGACCCTGTCACCTGTGCTAGAAACTTTGAACAAATGGTGCAGCTCTTTATAAAGGATGTGTTATGCGTAATAGTAATCGCATGCCTATTGGACAAATAATAGAATTCTTTTACAGGGTTATTGAATTCCATCAAAGGAGATCACCTCACATACATGCGTTATTTTGGGTATCTAGTCGCATATGAGAGCCCCCTGTGCTGTTACACCATTACCCAGCTGTTATACCACACTGACTAGTGCATAAAGGAAACTTCAGCCTGCCAATTTCAAACAATTGCGGTAGCTTTCATATCCACGAGTAACTACAGTTGTACTTTGATTAATCTACAAGAGACAATATTTTCATCAGCGAAATCAAAGTTCCAAATATTTTTGCAGTTGAAGTGAAAACGTTTTGCCACCCGTTTTGCATATCTTTTGTCTCCTCTTTGGTGGAGTAAAGTCTTACAACTTCATAGCCCCTTAAGATGCAGTAAATTGTTGCGCACTCTAACCTTGGCATTTTCCATCCCCATGCTAACACTATGAAGTTTATTACTTTTGGCGTGATTATTCATGTATAGTAATTTAGGACAGTGAAAACCCAAAGCCACGAAGATAATTTTAATGCCACATAAAAATATGAACACTTCGGTGTTTTTTTCAATTAGGAATAACTATCCTATGAAAATGTGACTCTCGGTTAGGGATCTGGAGTGTTTACTCGGCGGCGATAATATTTCCAATTTCGTCCTCTTTGGAAGTTCCAAGTCAAAACTGAGTGGAGAAGAGCTTTATTTATTGTTTCTCTCTATTTCTTGGTCGTAAGCGAAAAATACGTAAGTATTTGACATGTTTCTCAGTGCCTGGAAAGAATCAGTTCGACTTGAGTCCCCCTTCCTCTGGGAAATTTCTGGCTCTCGTCTCCTCCTCCCTCGGGGAATTTCCAGTGACCTTCCGTGGGTGAGGGGGGTATGGATATTTTCCGGGACCAGACAATGCACTCTAATCTTTCATCGAGTTAAATAAAGGAAATGTATGTACGCACGTACGTACGTATTATATGTACGTATGACTGTATTGAAATGATGGCAATTACGGGAATACCTCTCTTAGGTACAGATGAATAGTGATTTCCTAGTCACCTCTAAGCTAGTCTTTCAGAAAGTGCGAAAAGTGCCATTTATTCGTGGGTATATACAAATAAAACTTCACACCAGTTCACAGGTGGTGACTAATTTACATGAAACTATTGTCTTTGAGAACTTAAAAATTTAAGCACAATCAAAAGGAAAGTAACACCATGCAGCCATTCCGAAAGAAGAATTAAATGTTTGCATTTTTTTTTCGGTTGATCGAACAAACTGATGCTGGCTACAAAAGCAGGGTTAATTAAATATACCCAATTAGCAGTTGTTTGTCGTGTGGTTATACGTTAAACAACATATAGCATCATAAATGCTTAGCATTCCTCGCTCTACGTGGATGTTTCTTTTGCAAATTGTGCTTGCAGTTAAATATGAAACTTACAGATAAGTAGTATTTACTGGCAAGGTTCCTGGAATTGACGTCAATTGCTTCCATGAACAACGAACAGTCAACAACTGTGTTTCCAATCTGTAAACATAGCAGCTACACGGCTTTGGACATTCTGATGACGGAGGACAAAAAGATGAAAATGTTTCTTTTTTCTTAACAAAAAAGGGAAGACACAATTTACGTTCTCGTGCAACCTCTCTCAAGGAAAAGATCAAACACTAATTTTTTTTTTTTTGGTAGAATAGCATATATTAATTTGTTGAACAACAGTACTGATAATGAACGAAATAAATATTGTATTTTGAAGTGAAGGGTTAAACTGGAAATGAGAAGTGATCCTGGCACTTATCTGGATAATTCAACGCATGATCGGCAAACACAACAGGGAGAATGATTTTGAAAAGCATCTTCTAGGGTAGTAGACGGCGGTTGCGGCAAAACGAGTTTCCATCCAGGGCAGATGTCTTTTTTCCGTCTCGCTCAGAAGCCCAGCTCATACAAAAGCCCTCTCCTAACCGGGAAGAAGAGTGTTAATTAAAATGACAATTTTCTTGTTTGAGTACCTTCGCCAAATGTGTGATTGTTTCCTTTCAATGCAAACAGGAACAGCAAGAAAAACCCTTGTTTGCCAAACGCAAGCACTTGCATGTCTGTGGCAGTGCTTGATCTTTTGCATATAATTCCTGTTTCCTGTACATAAAGATTACAAAAATGGTGTTTTCAATGTCTAAATGGTTCTCTTTAGGTAATTACTACTTTTGTCTCAAGATGCATGAAAGTGTATTTTAAGCCATTTTATTCATTTTAAAGAATATGTTATGCTGAAACGGTTATGACTAAACTGGATACTCCAAAATAACGTGAGACACTTTATGACAACTACGTAACACAACTTACAACTTCAGGGCCAAACAAGGAGACAAAAACCGGTCATTCCACGTAGTACCCCCACGTAGTATCGTTTGTAGTGTTAAGCACTAATCTGCACTATTTAAGCCTTGGCACTTATTGGAGAATGATTGGCTTTCATAAATTGTTCTGGTTACACATATTTTTTTTCTTAATAAAACTTCCGTTAGATCGTTTGGCACTTTATATACACAAACCTAACTGTTTCACGTTATTTTGGAGTATCTTATAGTATTCTAGTCAAAACCACGCTGAAACTGGCTCGGTCATTGTTTTTTCTGAAAATGAGACAAACTGGCAACTTGCTTAAACATTAGGGTTGTTTATATCATCTTACAGATGGTATTAACGATAAACATATGGTACAAACGAATTCAGCAGGTATATCGTAAAAAATTTACTGAGAATACAATTTAATGTTGTAAGATATTTATGTTGAGAATATAATAAATTACAGACCGATTTGAACAATTTTCTGAAAATTTTATCCCCAATACATTTTAGTAAGACACTGCCATGAGAGCATTGGATCAGCTGGTTATACTTCGCCTGTTGAGGTTATCCTCGTTTACTTGTTCGGCTTTTATAAGCCACTCGTTTGCTTCTAAAGCGTCTTTCACATAAGAATGTCTATATTCAGTTATTGTTGTGTATAATATTGCTTTTGTTGTCATCATCATCATTATTATTATTATTATTATTATTATTATTATTATTATTATTATTATTATTATTACTATTATTAAACATAAATCGTCTCAAAAAAGAAGTATAAGCGTTCTCTGGTAAAAAGATTTTAAAAAAGACTATGAGCTTTCGACAGACTGAACTGCTGTCTCTTAAAGAAACACTAATTTTCTTAGCATTTTTAACATTTTTTCTACCACTTGCTTTTATCTTTTAATTTATGCGAATTTCTCGTTATATTTAAATTTCTTTCGTGTTTTATTCTTTACTCGTTTTTATCCGTTGAAGACAGCAGTTCAATCTGTCGAAAGCTCATAATCTTTTTGAAATCTTTTTACCAGAGAACGCTTATACTTATTTCAATCCTGGTAACGGATCTTACATAAATCGTCTCGTCAGGGTTCATTTCTGGAACATCATCATTTTTTAAAATCGAAAACGTAAGATTAAATTGCAAAGGACAGCAATTCTTGCAACCATGACAAGAACTCTGAATAATCTTTTAGTATTTTAGAGAAAATGTTTGATATGGCGAAGTAACTAATTAACTCACCGCAACCAGAACTGACAACTGAACATATATATCTTATCTTAAAACGGCCTAAACGAGAGACCGGCAAAACTAAACTCATTTAATATATTAAGAGTATGTATTATTAGATAAGAAGTAAGCAGTTACCTACCCGAAATAAAAGGTTTGATTTGATGAAATGAGCGCAGCGTTAGCTCACCAGATAAAGCCAAACGAAAAAGCTGGCACCAGCTTTTTATTCTTTTTTCTCAATATACAGTCAATAAGTTCCGATATAACGCGCAGTCTGATTGGTTTAAACAGCATCCATTATGAGGCTAACGCCACAAGTAGGATTTGGAAAATATTCCGAAAATTTAGCTGAATGCGTGAAGACATTAAGAAATTCTTTATTTCAAAACATATGTAGAAGCCTCACCTGTGATCTGCTTATTTGTAAAGAAGTAGAGTAAACATGCGACTACGGCTCGTGATTCCCTTGCACTTCTTCCGTGCTCTGTCTGCTCCCTGCGCGCTTTACAACGAAAAGATCACAGGCGCGTTTTTTTTTTTTTTGTGTTAATTATAATTGATTGACTATTTAGTTGCCGAACACAAAAATATACAGATAACGAGAGAGATCTTGGTTCAAGTTTGGAATCGGATTTCTAGTTGGAGTGAAGTTAAATTACGTTTCGGAGAAAGAAAGCCGTCACAGAGGTGAGGTGAGGATCGCGATGCATTCTTTTTTCCTCGTATTCCAAATCCGAGAATAGTACAGCTCTTTTTCGCGGTGCTATTCTCAGATACTTTCCAGGCTCTCCGATTGCACGATTGACGGGCACTATTCTCCGATTTTACCACTTCACGTAGCAAAACGTTCTTATCTCTGCCTCTCGCAAAAATTCTCCCAATGTACGATTTTTCCGATTCTCTGATATTAACTGTGCATCTAGCAAAAAGTCTCCGATTCTGTGTAACACAGCATGCGTTTTGCTACGTGAAGTGGTAAAATCGGAGAATAGTTTGTGTAAATCGTGCAATCGGAGAGCAAAGTGTATTCCCGTCATTTTGGGGGAAATCGGATAAATCATAAAATTGAACTGATGAAGTCCAATGGTTTCGGACGAAACGTCGTCAAGTTTAACATTTGTCTGGTACAAGATTTAATCCTTTTTTTTTTTTTTTCAACGAAGCATTATTGTTGAGATTTGTAGTCTATTCTCGTTGTAAGAATGGCTTCCCGTTTTATTGAAGTCGAGGAAGAGTTTATTGAACAACTGAAGCACGGCAGTGAAAAGAAAAATACGAATACGAAAAGAAGTACAGAATAGTGGACTGCATTTTCCAAAAGCAGGCGGAAACAAGGGTAAAATATGAGAAACTGGAAACCTCAGTATGAAGCACCACAGCTGAATGAAGCGCTCTCCCAATTCGCCGAGTTGAGGAAGAAAAGCAGTAAAGAGTACGAGATCGCTATTTAAGAAGCAAAAATTCTCCAAAATCTATCGTGAGGTAAAGAGTTCCTCCCGTCCAGAAAAGTCTTAGAAGGAAAGGCAAGAAAGCTACGCAAGCTTGGAATGGGAAAACGACCAAACAAAGCCCAAAGCCTGACTGAAGAGGAGGAGGAATTACTGTGTGAAAACTGTCAGCTGGGAGACAAAACCCCTCGGTCACTTATTAATACAATTGCTGTTTTCAGCACAAGAAATCTCAAGTCTAACTATGCGTTCACTGCGAAGATTTTGTGCCCAATGTCTAGACAACTAAATGATTTGCTCCTTAGTTTTTGTGATGTACCAATCAAATCGAAGCTTCAACATCCCCCTCCGGGCAACCTCTCGGGCATTTGAATTTTTGGAAGATATTTGTTCATATTTCCCCCTCTCCGGGCCAAAAAGCTGTTCAAGTCCATTTCAGGTGATCAAATGCCCCCACCCCCGGGAAAATTACCAGATTGCTGTTTTCAGCACAAGAAATCTCAAGTTTGACTGGCACATGGATGAAAGAAAGTCGACAAAGACGCCTTCAGCTGTTGAAGAAAATATAGCAAATGCTTCGCATCCAATATTATAAAAAGCTAAAGAAAAGATTCTGGGCATATTTCGTATAAACACATCAAGTCAAACATCGTCGATGAACTCACTATTATTTCACGAGCAGCGGCCAAAATAATTTTTATAAACTGGATGCATAGGTTTACGAAGTTTCACGGAAAAACACTTAAATATATTCCGTACATTCATTCCGTTATTAATTTATACACTACCTAGCAACCGTCGCAAATGTATTAGAATATTCATAAATACACCGTGTCGGTCAAAGCAATTATTTTAACCTCTATAAATGGTATCAGGCAATGTCAGTATTGTATTGAATTATTGTTTTTTGCAAATGCAATTTAAGATATTTATATATTCAAAGAAAATACAAAATGGTTCTTAATACCTTCAAATACGGAACAAAGCTTGTATACACCCTTTTAATAAGTCTAATATATGCCGTTTTCCGCTAATGACGTCGAACTCGTGCTTTCAAATTTTATTCAGAAATGTACAAAGGCTTAAAACAACAAAAGAAATTGGAAAAGTTTTAGGCCTTTGTACATTTCTGAATAAAATTTGAAAGCACGAGTTCGACGTCATTAGCGGAAAACGGCATATATTAGACTTATTAAAAGGGTGTATAGACCTTGGTTTTCAACCAAACCGCGACGAATTTGCAATCTTTTCCTTTGAATTCATCAAAGTTTGTCTTCGCTTTGATTTATCAACCCACATGGAAACGTACCATGAAATTGAGGCTAGGGATCAAATTCCCTATCCCCTATAAGTGGTGATCAAATGCCCCACTCCTGGGGATACTGAGATGATTAAATTCACTCCCCCCCGGGCAAGAAAAGGCGTCAAATGCCCGGGGGGGGGGGGATGTTGAAGCTTCGATTTGACTGGTACATAATGTGAAATACGTGCATAAACGAAATACTTGGGGTAATTACCAAACAAACTGAGCAGTGGCTTTTTGAAGTTCAGTGTTATTGACAAGGACATCTACTCTATGAGCTTTATATATGACTTACGTACAAGCAACCGCACATCGTACAAAAGAAAACAACATTTAATTGACTGAGCACTTATTAAAATAATGCACTATAATAAACTCTGTTACATGAGATGTGTTGTGAGATTTCTCAATTATTCTCCTAAGGTCAGAAGCAGCTACTACTCCCAGTGAAAATGCTTCCACAGTTAGCTGCGATTTGGATGGTGAGATTGAAGATGGGGAGGTTACTGTAGTCAAGGAGAGGAACAGGATCGGTATGTATAATGAATGGCGCATTATAACCTGGGTATGCCAGTAGAGTGGGTAAAGTTATTTTATCTATCAGGGTAGCCAAAGCGGACTGGTCCCTTGGGTTCCCAATCCACTGGTGAAGAAGATGGTAACTGTCCACTACGCAGCCCTGGGCTCTGTCTGATTGAGGTAGCATTCTTTTTCCCCAGTAGGTCATGATTGAGGAAATCATAAACGGGTTTTGCTATTTGTATGACGGCGGTACACACCAAGTAGACCCATCTTCTTACTTCTCCAGTGGTCCGCGGTTTTGAATTCTCCATTCCAATCCCTCCATTTCTAGCTTAATTATTTTTGGGATCTATTCGGTACCGGTCTTGAGAGATAACTCTTCCAAGGAAAGACACTTCCCGTTTGAACAATGCACACGTTCCAGTCTTAAGTTTCACACCATAACCCTCCAACCGACGAAGAACTTTACACAGATGTTCAATATGTCCACCAAATGTTTCTGAGAATACACATCTCATCACGTATCTTTGAAGATTTGCGGGCGCATTCGTGAGTCCGAATGGTATATGCATCCATTCGTATAACCACAAAGGTGTCATAAACGCAGGTAACAGTTGACTTTTCTCGTCGGTGAACCTCGGATGATAGACTTTTCTCTGATCCATAACACTACACCGTGAATGGAATGAGATGCCGGTCTCACACTGTTTTCTTATTTAATTTTTAATTCGCTGTAGTCTATAGATAATCTCATTCCACCCTCTTTTTGTAAACACGGACAAACACTACTTGAGAATAGTGATTTGGACTTCCGGATGAAACCTCGGTCCAGTAAGTCTGCAATGTAACCTTTAACGTCTGGGTAGAGTGGACGGGGTATGAAAATGTAATTCTTCTCAACTGGATGGTCACCAGTCAATCTAATATCCATTTCCAAATGTGGAATGCAGCCAAAGTCATCATCGCTCGTTGCGAATGCATCTGCTTCTTCAACTAACAAGTGTCTTGCCTGATCCTGTTGTTTACCGTCAGTGCACTCAAATCAACTTCAGGTCACCAGGGCAAGTCATGATCACTCTCAATCCGTTCAGCAAGTGTATGTTGTTTACAGAGCGGTCCCTCGCATGGGACGGTGTCTCAGGATCCTTAAACCTGAGTTCAAGGG
>NC_090873.1:13306638-13309138 GCF_036669935.1 Montipora foliosa | reverse complement strand
ACGAGTCGTCTAGACGAGTAATTTTTCGCATTTGACAACTTTTATTTGTCACATAAAAGCTAACACGCCAGCTTTTCAGCAAATACAGTTGTCACATAAAAACTGGCCAAATTTCCTCGTCCACACGAGCAAACAAAAATTGTCGCACATAAATTGTCACATAAAAATTGCTCGTGTAAACGGGGCTTTACCAACTTAAAGAAACTCTAGAAAATGAAGAAGCCGCGTTGAGGTTTTAGTTCTGTTTCTAGATACGTCTAATTTTTGTTTTTGTTCTGTTTTTTTTCCTCCGGAAAAAAAAGGAACAAAAAGAGTTTAGAGCGATTTTATGTCTTTTGTTTCTGACTTTTAAGGATGTTACAAAGTGTATCACTAATTTATCAAATTAAAATTACTTTTGAAAATCAAGTGTCAAAATACTGCCACGGTGTTGATTTTCATGAGCCTTTCGGGTTTTAATTCAGATTTATTGCAGGTGATTTCTACGTAATTTTGCAGCTTCACATGCTCCGTTAGTTAGTTAGTTAGTTAGTTAGTTAGTTAGTTAGTTAAGCCCTTGGCTCCAAGTTGGAGCATGGGCCATCAACAAAGAGCCTCCAGAGACGTCTCTTTTCTGCCAACTGTTGCAGCTCCTTCCAGTTCTTCCCGAGGACCTTCATCTCTTTTTCCGTATCCCTTCTCCAGCTATTCTTGGGGCGGCCCCTCTTTCGTTTTCCCTGTGGGTTCCAATGCAATGCTTGCCTCGTAATGCTGTTTGAAGGTCTTCTCAGCGTGTGGCCTACCCACGCCCATTTTCTCTTCCTCACTTACTTGACCATTGGAATTTGACCTGTCCGCTCCCATAGCTCTTCGTTAGTGATCTTGTCTGTCCACCGTATCTGATTGACATGTGATTGTAGCCTCTTATCGTTTTGACTGTCATCCTCCACGTCTCTGCCCCGTACAACAGCACAGATTTTACATTAGAGTTGAATATTTTCAGCTTAGTTGATGTAGATATGCTGCCAGAGCTCCAGATCTGCTTAAGAGAGTGGAAGGCTCCTCTTGCCTTATTAATCCTATTTGCAACATCCGCGTCAGTTCCTCCACTTGTGTCTACTACGCTCCCAAGGTATGTGAAGGAGTCCACCTCTTCAATATCGGCATCATTCACTCTGATCTTCCTGTTTGAGCCTGAATTGATCTTCAAGACTTTGGTCTTTGCGGTGTTGATAACAAGGCCAGCTCTTCTTGACTTTTCTTCCAGAATGGTGGTTTTGTTCGGTATTTGGGCCCCTGAGTGAGATAGTAAAGCAATATCATCCGCATAATCGAGGTCATCAAGCTGCTGGGTGAGAGTCCATTGTATTCTGTTCCTGTGGCCCGTCGTCGACGACTTCATTATCCAATCAATTGCCAGGAGGAATAAGAACGGTGAGAGAAGGCATCCTTGCCTTACTCCAGTTTTAACTTCGAAGCTCTCCGACAACTGTCCTTCATGGATAACTTTACATGTGGTGCACTCGTAAGAGTTTTTTATGATGTTAATAAACTTCTGCGGAATTCCATAATGAGCTAGTAATTTCCAAAGAAAGGGGCGATCCAGACTCTCAAAGGCCTTTTGGTAATCCACGAAATTGATGTACATGGACGAGTTCCATTCAATGGATTGCTCTACGATGATACGTAGTGTAGCAATCTGGTCTGCGCATTATCTAGCTTGCCTGAAACCAGCTTGACGGTCCCTCAAACTTCCATCCACTGCAGATCTTAACCGCTCCAACGTAATTCGGTTGAAGACTTTACTTGCTATCCATAATAAAGTAATACCTCGATAATTATCACACTCCCTGAGGTTCCCCTTCTTAGGAAGTTTAACTATAAGACCCTCTTTCCACTCAGTGGGTGATTTCTCGTCCTCCCAGATGCTCTTGAATAGTTCATAAAAGACCTCTGTGGTGGTGTTGATGTCTGCTTTGAATACTTCCGCAGGAATGTTGTCGGTACCTGCTGCCTTTCCGTCCTTCATCTTCCTAATAGCACTACTAATCTCTCTTCTTGAAGGTATGGCGCAGTTAACTGGGAGTAGATGATCAGCTTCTGGGATATCGGTTCCTCCAACTGGCCTGTTCAGGACCTCTCCAAAATGTTCGACCCATCTATGCAGCTGTTCCTCAGTGGTGGTCAGAATATTTCCTTGTTTGTCCATGATGGTATGATTAACATGACCAAATTTCCCAGCTAGCTTTCTGGTGGTATAATACAGGTCTTTCATGTTCCCTTTTGCTGCGGCATCCTCTGCTTCCTTTGCCAGGTTCTCTATATAACATCTCTTGTCCTTTCGAGCACTCTTTCTACAATGCAGGTCAAAAGTAGTTGGGACACCTGTCCAATAATCATGTATTCCAAGTAAAGTTGGCTTTTTGGGGTCACAATTGGAGCGTACCACCCCCCTCCCCCCCAAACAATGTTGGAAGATGCAGATAAACAGTATTTTTGTTGAAATCTGTGTTGTAGTGTC
>NC_090873.1:13294138-13296638 GCF_036669935.1 Montipora foliosa | reverse complement strand
GGACTGTTTTAGTCGTATAATATGTACATCATATGGGCTCTTTACTCTATTCATGACGACTCGGAAGATGAAATTTGGACAAAATAAGTAACAAAAATTTGCATAGAAAATTTTCTCTAATATGTTGCATTTGCTTTTCTGGCTGTGCATAAGTTGGCTGTTTAAAAGCGACGAAATCCTCTAAAATCGCATCGCACGGAACAATGGTGTTAGTTCCTAGCAGGGCCGTACGACGTTTCCGGGCCTGACGCTCGCTAATGCGTACGGCCCTCATACGGGGATTTTCCGAATAGTTTTACAATAAAAGCGCATGCAGGGCCTTACGGGACATATGATAAACCGCTATGGGATTAAATGACTAAGACTAGTCTGGCCAATCAATGTCTCCCGTTAAATGACCCGAAGAGATGACCCGAGGATGACCCGATGAATGACCCGAGGAGATGGCCAACGCAGGCATTTTGGCTTTATTTTGCGTCTTATTGTATGAAAAAGTGACTAAAAGTGGCATCCGAGCCCAGCCAATCACCAACCTTGTTGGAACAAAACCAAAAGCGGCTCACCTCGAGCCAAGTTTGTGACATGTGTCTAACCAACGTCTGGCGCTACAATACTTTCAATTCTTAGATTCCCCGTCACACAATCGCCACACAAGAAAAACGGAAGGAAAAAACAAATGAAAGTCTGAGAGTTTCACAATATCCTGTAGCTGGGTTATAATTTGGTAAAATGCATCACTTTAAGGGCAATTTCTCGCCTCAAAACGGAATGTGCAGAATTGGATGCAAGAGGATTCTCATTTTAGGAGGGATAGAATGACAAGAGAATTAGCCAGATAGTGGATTTTGTAATGGTCAAGGATGCTGGCAAACAAAATCACGTCGCATTGCCTCACGGGCTAGCTGAAATAATCTTTCAGTTTTCACAACATCAACTTCCATTTTTCACATTACCAGAAATTTAAGACAAAATGGCGGACGCCCAGACTCGACCCAGACCTTCCACTCTCTAAGAATGGCTGCCGATCGTTATAGAGAAATGTATGGAGAAAATTGAAGAAGTGGAAATTTCAGATCTAAAGTGGCATACACGACATTTGCCGACCTCTAAATGTAAAGTGTACGTACCATATCATTATTTACGGTAGTTTTGGTCTCTCGAAAGTTCGCCAACGTGCCGCCAACAGCACATTTTACGAACGGCTGTTACAGTTCCTTGAGCTCTCTAATTCTTTCAAAAAAGCTCAGAGGTGCCTACCTTCCCTCCACATTTTAGAGCATTTCGTTGATGTGAATCCTTGGTGCCGACCTCTCTAATCGTCGATCGATGTTCAAACTTTAAAACGTGATAAAAATTAGCCTTTATCCATTCCCCAAATTGCCGCCCAAATTGCGATAAAAGAGGTAAAAATACATCCATTTCTGCGATAAAAGCGGTACAAAACGCACCACTGCGCTTATTATTCCTTGTGAAAAGTAGGGTTTCTGTCTCCAGTTTGTTTTGATCGCCATCTTTACAGGTGGGTACTTCATATATGATTATTATTATACAGAATATCGCTGGCTAAGTGTACTGTGGGCCCTGATTTTTGAAAATTATTTTTACTCTGCCAAGTCACACGCTTGAAACGAAGTTGTTTCTTCTCTCTAAAATCGTCATTCGAACAGGAGCCCAGACTCTAGTTTCCCCTTTGTTATTCTCCCTTTTATTGACAACCTCAAAAAAGAAATTAAATTGATTCAGATCCTTTGATAGTGTGTTATTTCTATGTACTGCTTTCTTTATGCCGCCATCTTGATAATTTGAAACCGCGTGCCAAATACTTCGCGGGCGCAAAATGTCGCCGATTTCTGGTAATGAACAAGAAAACTTCGATATAAGATGAAAGGGCAATGTCTGTTACGTTCTATTTAATGGAATAATAATAATAATAATAATAATAATAATAATAATAATAATAATAATAATAATAATTACCGTTCACATGCATAAGCGAAAAAGTATATTCAAAGAAAAAGCGTATCCGAGACTGCAAGCCCATGTTTAGAAAGAACGACTGCATGAAAAAAGTTCTATATTGCGAAGCTGCCAGCTTGATCTGAAACTAGGGTAACCACGATGTTTCTCGATAATTTTTTGATATTCTTGTTTTCAAAGTTCTAATTATAAACTTACCATAATACAAACACATTTCAATTTAGCTGAACATAATTTGTCCTGATTACTTTGTTTTCATTTATCTCCGGTTGTGAAAGTGTTGGATTCCCTGTACATGTACATCACTGTTTGCCAAAGATAGGAAATTATTTCCCAAAGTACTGCAATACGTGCCTTGAAGATTACATGCAAAATTATGATGACTCTATAGTGCAAACAATTCGTCTTTAAGAAGGCTGGCCATAACTCCCTATTCTGCAAAACGCATACGTATATTCTAAGAAGGAAATTGTATTGAATGCCCGTCGGAAGCTTTCCTTACGTTTCAGAGATTTTGCCTACA
>NC_090873.1:13274138-13289138 GCF_036669935.1 Montipora foliosa | reverse complement strand
GCCACTCGCACTTGCACTCGCAGTCGCACCATTGCTTCCCGCTTCGATCAACAAGACCGTGTTTGCAATCTCAACAGCTTCATTCAGCGACATTGTTCCTTCCTTTTCTAAGAGTTTTTTCGCTATCGCTTTGTTATTGATTCCTTGAATGAACTGCTCAACTAAATAGTCGTTGAGGGTCGCTCCTGTATACCCACAATAACGAACGCCTTGTCTTAGCCTAGCTTCAAACTTCATGACTGACTCGTTCTCCCCTCGAGTAATAGAGCGAAACTTGGCCCTTTCCATGCGAGTATTTCGGGTTGAACCATAATAACTTTTCATCTTGGCTGTTAAATCATCGAAGGCAACATCCTTCGGTATCTCGGGCGCTACCAGATCTCGGAGAGTCTCATATTGAACTCTTGAATGTCCGCACAACAACAAACTGACCTTCTTGTTATCTGCCGTTCCCGCCATAGTCATGAAACATTCTAACCGCTCCAAATACGCTTCCACATCACTTCCTTCCTCAAAAGTCGGAACTGGCACACCTCTCCACATCGTCTTCAAATTCTCGTCGCCAATTTAGTGGATCTGTACTCGAACGACTATTTATAGCATTTTAATAATGCAACGTACTTGCAACCTACAGTACAACTACGATTAGCTCGACCACGTGTCCGCTAATTTATGCTAATACATTACATATACTTGCTTTAGTCCTTTATTATAAGCTATATAACTGTATTAAATAAACAAAGATGAGAAGCCTAAGGACCGACCAAAAACCAAATAGGAAATTTCCCAAATTCTTCTTGTTCTTCTTTTTCTTATTATTATTATCTGCCCATTAAAAAATAAGACTTAACTAAATGACACCAAGACTGCAGAGCAGTACCCTGCGAGCAGTTGGTTTCTCCTACGCCTCCCGAAAGAGAAACCACTGCGAGCAACCGTTTGATTTTCTATCGAGCATGTGCGAAGTACGTCACACCCCACGTGATGTATTGGACAACACTTCGTCTTATTTCGCGGGAAATCACGACGCAGCAGGCTCGCCAAAACGCAGCAGTTAAATGGCTGAACGCACGCGCAACGCCAAAACAAGTTTACTAACTCGTTTTACCGGTTCAAATTTAATTTATTAGTCCTTGGCGCTGGACGGCGACTCACTCAAAGAAACTAACGATTGCTCGCAGTAGTTTCTCTCTCGGAAAGCGTAGGAGAAACCAACTGCTCGCAGGGTAGCAGAGCAGTCGTATTTGGGTAGAATCTTTCGATTCACTCAGTGGCACCAACTTAGAAGAACTGAGAGAGCGCTGGGGCGAGCTAAAAATGGTTTCAAGGGAGAGGACGATGCGCCTCTCGTCGACTAGTCCCAATTCTGTTCTTTCTGCGCTTCCATTATGGCGGCTTTTCAACAAACCACTTTCAACGAACGAAATCAAAAACGACTACTCTGCAGGCTAAATGTAACCTTGCTGCTCACACAGCGACAATAACTTCTGATAAAAATAATCTCAAACAGAACATTTCTATCAAGAATTTAAAAGAGCCGGTACCTTCAAGAAGGAAAGAGCAATGACATTTTTTCTACTCAGCCTGTCGCTTTGTGAAACCCTTCTGCTGTCGTCCCGGTCGCTCCATATGCAACCTAGCAGCAAAGTGTGGACTTCACCTTTCCCTGCTTTTGATTGAATTTAGTGGTGCTTATCTATGCCACATTGAACGAAAAAATCATGCGATTACCTACAATAATTAGTCTGTTTTGAAAAGCGACTGTCTATTTATATATTTTCAGAATTCATGCGCTTCAATGCCTTGTCTCAACCATGGTACTTGTCAATCCGGTTTTCGTCCAGAAGGATACCGCTGCATATGCACTGCAGGCTCCACAGGGCCTCAGTGTGACTCGGGTAAAGACATACGCAAACATGTTCAGTTAGTGGCATATGACGTTAACTCAATCGAGTGATCAGAGATCATCAGAGCACTTCGGAGCACTCGTCTCAAGCCGATGTCTCATGGCTGAACGCTTTATATGGGTTGAATCTACTCTCTTCAGTTCAAAGCATTCAGCCTACGATCTTCCCCGTTGATTTTGAAATGGATGCAAAATGTGCCCTTCTTTATGTCAAAGCAACACTGACATTGTTGGTTTGTGGCAGTTTTTTTGATCGCGTTATTCTAATCTCAGAAAATTGAACTCTAGTGTAATCATGAGATTGAAGTCAGGTAAAACTCATTTTAACAGGCCCGCGTTACTCGAAGCCTGGTCAGCAATAACCCGTGCCAAATACCATGACAACGTAGAGATTTCTTAAATACTCATGGTCCAATGGTTAGCACCGAACTGACCTTGCTTCGCACAACTAAGCCCAGAGAGATGCAACTTATAGTTTTTTGTGCCATTTCAACTTTCCCGCGAAGTCCGACCAATGACCAGCCTTTTGTAATTTATCATTAGTCACGAGATTTCTGAAAAATGTCCAGTAGCACAACCGAAGTTTCCTGCAGTAACAAACAACAAGGTCTATGGAATTGCGGTCGGAGAAGTTAACTTTCTTCCAAAAGCCTGACATTTTAATCCCGTTTCTTTCACTCGAGTTTTCTAAAGGGCATATGTTAGTTTTTATTTGCATCGTAGTTTTGTTTTATCCGTGGTTGTTCAAGCTTTATACAGAGAAGATAAGTTATTCACTGAAGCCATTAGAGGAAAGTTTACGTGAGTAAAAATTTAATGACTTACCCTGTGCTTGCGTATCAGATATCAACGAATGTGCGCGCAATGGGAGCATTCCATGTGAAAATGGAGGCACGTGTCGTAATGTTATTGGGGGATACGAGTGTCACTGCCCGCAGGGATTCATTGGAACTAAATGCGAGACAGGTTGGTATGGAAAGGATTAACAAAGGGATCTGTCACTGCCGTGTTCTTGGTCTTTTTCTAGTTGCGAATAGAGATTCGAACTTTGTCAATTGCATTTAACCCTGGGGCAGTAATTTGGGACACTGCACACAACTCAAGTAATTCATATCCTCAAATCGTAGGTTGGTTTTTGAGGAGAGGGAAAAACCGGAGTACCTGATGAAAAACCCCTCGGAGAAGAGTAGAGAACCAACAAACTCAATCCACATATGACGCCAAGTCTGGGGATCGAACCCAGGCCACATTTGTGGTCTATGAAGCGATTGCCTCCTAACATGGGATTGACATTACATGCCATCTACCAAAACGCCTTGAAACACTTTCAGAGGTTTTACACAAAATGATAGTCTATTCCCAACCCATATGGAATTGACATAAGCTGAAGGAAATCCTGGATATCAGATACATAATTAGGCGGTTTGCCATTAAGGTCAAGCCTCGGTTGTTCAAAAGGTGGATAACGCCATCCACCGGATAAACACAAGCAAACAATTGATCAACTGGGTTGAGAAAGTTATTTTGTTTGTTTACCGCTGATCTATTTCGCGAAGTAATGAATAACAAGTAAGAGTGAGCCTTTCAGTAAAAACCTTGTTCTCAGTCCCCTGCAACGAGAGATATAGAACCGAGCCTGTTTGCAAGCAATGGCTCCTTCATAATGGGGATATCGACGTATTTTTTGAATGCCTAATTCATTTTACTAACACAAATTTAAAGGCTCTATCAAACAAAGGATTGATAGAACATTTTCCTTCCACAGCCGCTCCTGAATGTAGAAACTACATTAGTATGAGAACTTTGGATAGGAACGTTCGCTTCAGGGGAAGGGCAAAATGTGATAACAATCTCAAAGAAGACTGGTATCGATTTCAAGGACAGGCTGGAAAACAAATGGCAACTTCCTGTCCCCCAACTCACAGATGTAACACAGACCTAACCGGCTGGATGGTTGGCAAACATCCAAACGTTCAAGAGGGAATTGTACAAAGAGAGGCTTGCTTTCATGGATATTATAATTGCTGTCACAAAAAAAACACAATTGATGTACGTAACTGTGGTGCGTACTTTGTCTACAGGTTGAAAAAGACGCACTGTAAGGCGCGTTACTGTGGAAGTGATTAGCTTCTTGTTGAATCAGTCATTACTCAAGTCCCTGTTGGCGAATCTTTGCTGCCGTCATTGTTTACATTTCGTTTCACTAACATGTGAGTTTGCTCAGAGAAGGCATTATGCAATTTACAGATGAACTTGTCAGGGTTTTCCACAGTTCTGTAGAGTACCGGACATATTTCTGAAAGCACCATACGTGCCATGTGGCAAGCAAGGCACCGTATTTAGGGGGTCTGAGGGCATGCCCTCCCAGGAAATTTTTAAAATGGAACAGTCAGAAACGCTGTTCCCAGTGTTTCTGGAACCCAAGAATCAGTTTCCCAGGAAATGCTGGAGCTAATTCAAATTATCTTTATATAAAGTAGGTAAAAAAATAGGTACGCATTGCGTACGTGTAGTAGTGCAGTAACTTGACACTGCTTTATTCCATAACTGTCACCTGAGCTGCGTTTTGTTTTCAAGGACGTAATATGTAAAATACAAGAAAATAAATGGGAATCACGAAACATTGGCTTCGAGGCTGACATGAAGTTCAACTTCTTTTTCACAGCAAATAAGCGTGTACTCTGAGCGTCTGAGTTTCCGCGACAAAAGTTCACTTTTCCAGCTGGGTTAGTATCTGGATGAGACACGTCAACATACAAGACTTGCTTCCAGAAACATAGGACAGAACATTCTATTTCAAAGCACCAAAATGCGAGCCAAGCATGGAACAGATTTTGTTAGCCTGCTTTATGCAAAATAAATATTGATACACAGTTTTGAGGAAAGGCGCAAGGAAGTTTTTAGAAGTGTCGATCGAGAATTTAAAAAATTGCCATCAGCAACAAAATTTGCGACATGAAAACAACATAAATTTTATGCCACGAATGTAAAATAGTTACCATCAGCGAAAAACATTTTGAGAGATTTGTGCTACGTTCAATTTTTCTATTGTTCTTTTGGCTGCACAAGTAAATTGCAAAAATCGAAAGTGATATCGATTTCAGCGGCCGCCTGTGATCCAGTTACGTTGCGTGCTACTAACAACTGGATACATCTGTGGCAAAATAAAGGCAAGACATGGGATTGTTGTTTTGTTAGTTTTTTTTCTTTCAAGTGTAATAAAAGTCGTCAAGAAATGTGCGAATTCAACACAGAGATCACAATCGTCCAACTCTTGAGGTTGACCATTCTTTCTGCAAAGGCAAAAATCTACTCTCCCAGACGAGTTTATTTATCACCAGGTAATTCTATCGTTTAAGAAATAGAAACTGCTTTATTACTCATCAGCGCCACAAATTCTTGCCGAGTTTGGGGCTCATTTGTTGAAATTCAAGCACGCTTCCAACAGACCTGTTTATTTTCGTGTTTCACCCAGTTATTTTCCAATGCGGCTGTTAAATGACTGGAGGATTTGCAACATGTTCTCTTCTCTAAATTAACTATTATCATTAATTGTTAATTTGCTTTCAATTTACTATTATCGTTAATTTAGGACACTGTATCCCAGGACTTGTGGTAGCAAATAAAAAGAAAAAAGTAAAACCAGCCCCTGGACAGGATTTGAACCCGGAGCACCCACTTCGAACAGGGTTCGCACACTTTTTCAGACCAAAAATTCAAGGACTTTTCAAGGATTTTCAAGGGCCAAATTTTGAAATTTCAAGGACCTCTTTTTTATTTACGTCGATGAATTTACCCATAGAAATGGTCTTCCTCATTTTCCGTAACGTACATGCGTGAAAATAATGTACGTTTGTATGACATGACTTGAGTGGCTGATTATTTTCACTGAAGTTTTCAAAGATTAAAAATGCGGGCCAGAAAAAAATTCAAGGACTTTCAAGGACCAGAAATGAAGAGCAGAGATTTTCAAGGATTTTCAAGGCCTTGAAAATGCACTCTCAAAATTCAAGGCTTTTCAAGGCTTTTCAAGACGCGTACGAACCCTGTTCGAAGGAACTGTTTTTATCCACTTACCACTAAAGATCAACTGACTAAAAATGTGCCGATTATTTACCAAAACTAATTAGTATATATATAAAATCATTGCTGAATAATGGTTAAGTCTAAAGCTTGATTTTAAAATGGTTAGCTTTCTCTTGAAGTTTGGTAACCGACAGTTTTCACTGTGTAAGCTTGCTCCTTAGCGGGTGCTAATACACGTTTACAGCGGCACTTTTGGAAGAAAAAATTATTGACATTAATAAAAAATGACATCCTCGCAGTTAGTGATGTGGTAGTCTAGTGGTTAAGGGAAGGGGCTATTAATGACACGTTCCCAGGTTCGAGTCCTGCGAGTCCAGACATTAGGGTTCCTCTTTTAAAAGAAATATGTTCATTTCCCATAGTCCATATCAAGCTTTCAGTGTTCTAAAATAACGATAATAGTAAATTCAGGGCAAATTAACAATTAACGATAATCGTTAATTCAAGGTAGAGAATAGGTTGGGATTTGAAAAGGCTTTTCAGCTTTGTTTCCCCTTTCACCTAACACACAGGCGACTTCCGCTTCTTTGTCATACAGATATCATTTTTTAAAAGAAAAGCGGAGCGAAAAATTGCATGAATAAATTACAAGAGAAGAAAGAGGCTATCAGTGAAATCAACAGACACAGACTAGCCGATATAATCTACATGTTTACCAATCAGCAAAATTAAATTAGTTAGTGTTGCCGAACGTACACTTACAATCGATGACTAAAAGATTTTTACATATGTAACAACTACGTTGCGATTTTTTAATGTTTCGTTTAATTCAGAAGAGCTCATCTTTTCTAACACTGGAAAAATTTTTTGAGCACAGTGCTGGGAATTTACAACACAAACAACCTGATGCAATCTACATTTTTTGCTGATCGATCGCAATTATAAAGATAAAAATAGTTTTCTACTGATTTTCTTTCCGTTGCGAGGAAATCTCTATCGACTTTTTTTCAATGCAGGCAGAGAAGTTGACCTGGTCTTTGAGAGTAAAAATATTATGGTTGACTGGTAAATTTTTTCCTTGTTTATTTGACCTGCAGAATGTCTGTGAAATGTGAGCTTGCGTGACATCTCCGTTGACGTGAAAAGAGCGATTTCGGTTTAAGACATTTAAGAATTTAATTTGACAATAACGTACTCAAACAGTTTTCATTCTCTTTTCGTTAAGAAAATTAAGAAAGGAAAAAGGCGACAAGTGGGGCGCAAACATACATGAATTGTTGTGATTCAAGAAAACCGTACATTAGTTTCGTAAATCATGCACGCGCTGCAGGCCTACAAATCTTACACTTACTCACTCACTCCATCAGACAGCCTCGATGACATAGAATGAAGTGCACTACGACAAAAACTATAATAAAAAGCATAACAAACCCATCAAATATTGGCATCAAAGTATCGGACATGGAATGGGAAACGACCGGACGAAACGTCCGCTCTCCGGCCTCAAACGAAAACCCTGACTTGTTAAACTTAGTTAACTCTCCAATTTTAAGATTGCGATATAACGAGTTATTAGCCATCAAATATCGATAAAATCTTGGGTGGCAAAAGCGCAAATGATGCCATACATTCTTTGTAAAATTTCTACTAATTCAAAGAATCATTGGTCAATGATTACCTGGTATATCGTGTTCAAATTTTCAGAGAGAGCTCATTATGCAACGCACTTTCAATTTTCAGCACTTTATTCTGGGCTGACTGATTGGAAAATGATAGCATTGTACTGAAGAGGCAAGATGCCCCTACAGCCGCAAAAAACCACAGGACCACTCTAGAATATCCAAACAAATCTACGTTAGCCCGATTTGTTGAAACAACAGATGATGTGGGCAAAACACACCTTAAAATCTTTTATCACACGTTTTCTCGATATCTGTAGATAAAGGCAAGAAATGAGCTGAAATGAAACAACTGTCTTTGATTTTTGGCAAAACGCAAATTTCAGCCTGACAATTAGGAGCTTTAAGCATGCGACGTTTTGGAGACGCGAACGGAAAAGAAGTGAACATTTCGTATGCCAGGACTACTAGTAGAGTCTCCCAGATTTTGAAACTTGTCATCTCTAATGAAGAAAATAAACTCTGAAAATTAAATGTGGTTATGTGAATACAAATTACAGTGCGACGCGCCTTACGGTGGCCACCTAACAAAGTTTTTTACAAATTGTCCGCCAATCAGGATGTGTGAATCTGATTGACGGTCACGCCTCCTTGCCAAGTTGACACAGTTGTAACTTGAACACCGTTGCATGGGTTGTTGAGTTGACGTATTTACATGTAATTGTCAAATGTGAAAGTTTGTTGGATGGCCACGGTAAGGCGCGTTGCACTGTAAAAGAGAAAACTGCCCACTTCGGGTTGCCATCCGCGTCTCAAAAACGTCACGTGCTTAGGCTCCCTGATATCCGTTTGACAAAAACGTGGTGATGCAAATCTCCTTAACCCTCTGATTCCCAGGATTGATCAGTGTGTAAATTCAGCTTACAGTCTCAATACAATGTCAGGGTACTATATTGATGTAACTCTGAATTATCATCACTAGCCAAAATCTACGGTACTAGTCACGAGAACGTTCACATCATGGGAATGAAAAGGTTATTATAAAATAATTCGGATAGTACGCGCACTCTCATTGGTCAATAGCTGTGTTTAGATGAGAGTATGTACACACGGCTGTGACATCACACGAATTTTTATTGGTTATGTGTTGTCAGACGCACGTTTTGATTGGCTGGTAGGAAATATGAGCGTGTATCAAGAAAATCTGTTTCAATCAAGAAGCAAAAACAAAAAACAGCGTTTTCCTTCATTTGTCGAACTATTTTTGAGAAATATTTTATAAAAGCAGTCGAGCACTTTTTTCCGTGTTTACATAGCCTCATCTAAACACTTGGGGAGTTGGGAAATTCTCGACAGTTATGCAAACCCTCGACCGTGTCTCGAGTTTGCATAACTGTCTCAATTTCTCCCAACTCTCCTCGTGTTTAGAGGAGGCTATGTTAACACGGAAAAAGTCCTATAATGCTTAAATAATAACCATAAATAGAACCTTTCTCAGTTTCCCTCGAAGTTAAAGTTTACGTCAAAAGCGAACGGCAAAATGACCACGTGACCATGATTTTCCCGCCATTTTATACGTTTGCCAGCTGCCGCTTGCAGTTTCTACGTGAAAGTAGGCATTTTTCGCGTTTGCCGTATATGTGAAATCTTCTTCTCGTTTTTGTTCGACATAAGTTGTTTGTGGAAAAAATTGTACCCAAAACCGTTTTCCGGAATGTCAAAGGAGGAAATATTAGGTATCATGGTTATAGAGTTCAAAACTGACTCCTTGCTGCAAATTTCTTCATGAACTCACGTTGACTCTCTGTTAACGTTAGCTTCATCGAAACTCTCAAACTTTGACGGGTAAGGATTTCCGGCGGATTTCCGGCGGTTTTCTTGTCAACACTGACCAAAATAATCATAAGGTTATAATGTGCGTACAGTCAAATTCAATCAAGGCCCGGGCAAACGATTTCAGCATTTGCTTTAATATCCGTTTGATTTTGTTGACAGATGTTGAAAAATACGGGGTAGGCAAACAGTTGCAACACGTCACCGACATTTGATTCAGCAAGGCTTCACGAGAAGCCTGGTATTCAGTCCCAAGCTGCAGCCGCTGTTGTTGCCACGGATACGGATACGTCATTGAGACCGATTAGTACGCACGCACATACCCAAAAATGTTGAAGGGGATTGGGGTGGGGGGCGGCTTAAACTTCATTCAACATTCACGATAAAAGAAATATCGAATGGTCGTTGAAGCAAAGAAGTTTAAGGTAATTCCTTAGTATTGCATCGCGCATCCCTACTGCGCACGATTTTCGCGTCATTAGCGCGCGCACATGGGCACGTGCGCATACAAAACGTAAGAGATTTCGCTCAAACTAAACCCGATCGCGAAATAAATGCTCCTTTTCTCTCAAACGAGCACGGTGACCCCCGATTTTTTTTTTCAGGTATTTGCTAAGAACAGTCTAATAAAGAACATATTTGAGGAAGAAAAAAACTTTGATAGTAGAACATGATTTTTTTTTGGAAAACAGTTCCTTACTGGGTATATTTTACCCAAGGCGAGGACTTCAAGCTAACCACGGAACTGTCCCAAAAAGTGCACTATTCCCACAACCAGGGAATCAAAGACGGCGTAAATGAAGCAATACTGCTTATGTAAATAAAAGAAGGTTTATTTTCAAAATAAAATTTTGTGTCTCTGAAGTAACCAAGACTTAATTCTGTATGAAGGTGATTCGAATTTATAACGCGAAAACAGTAAAAATACCCCATTTTAAGAGCCTGCTGACGCGTAAACAAGCACGGTGACCCCATTTTTTTATTGCATTTTTTTAATGTTCATATCATGAATGTTAATTACGCCAAGTTTCCAAAAAAGTTTAATAGTAGAACAATTTCAAGGAAATTACCTTAAAGGCTTTTAAACTCCTTCATCATCGATTCAACTTTGATTCAACACGGATGAAGGGGGAAGAGGGAGGGGGGGGGGGGGACAAACGGTCTCAGCATCACTGTTCAACAAAATAAACCGGATGTTAAAGCAAATGTTGAAGCTGTTTTCCCGGGCCTTAAGTTGATAATGCAAATCTTTATAAAAGTGGGTATTTCAGTATAACGTTCAAGCAAAATTGTCAAGGACTGGTAAACAGAAGTTTAATGCTGTTGCTCGTTGGTGCACCTTTGGCATTCAGGTTGTTTCATGAGCTATGAGCGCTCCGTTTAACACCACTTTTTCAAGGAGCCTTATTCGGTTTTCCCGCCAGTTACTGGTTGAGATTCGACTTAGCCTCAGTCCAGTTTGGACATAAGATTCAGTCTTACGAAAAAAACAACTTCTCGAGGCCCACAGGAAGTAAAATCATTCAAAGCCTTACTTTAAGTCCCACAACCTCGAGGTCACTTTTCACAACTTAACGTAATTTTAAGTACAGCGAAATTGCGTTACTTAATCAACTGCCTGTGATGGGATCTTAAGAGATGAAATAAGGTCCTTTATTCAGTCATCACGCTGGCTGAGTCACGCTCCTCCAGATGCAAGTCCTCCAACATCTCCTGGAGAGTTATCTTAGGAGTCTCGTCATCATCATCTTCAGGAGCTCCTTTGTAATCACGATCTGAACAAGAATTGGTCAAACCAGAATAAAACTGATGCTACTTCTCGGTAAACCACAAAGCCATACATGTACACATTTGGTGAATATTTGAATGTCAGATTCACCGTGGTATACCACCATAACCCACACAACCATATACCCCTTCAATCCTGGGTCTCCTAAGAATCCAAGACGTAATGAAAATTGCTGCAACAACTTGATGCTCAGGGTCTTTCGGATATGACATGAATGTCCAGCACACCAACAATGCCAGACGTAATAGGCCATTTCCGAGTTCATGTCTGCCTTCTCTTCAAAGCGAGTCTAAGTACGAAGTTTTTCTTATGAAAATTAGTTTTCACACATTTGTAAAGTAGAGATAATTATCATCACAAAAACTTCGCACTCAGACTCGTTTCGAAGAGGAGGCAGCCATCAACTCGCAAATGGCCTACGTGACGCAAGCGAACTTCAATAAGCGTCACAACGTGTCCCCTTGCTCTTCTCGCCAACTTCAACATCACTCGTGTCTCGGAATACGAACAATTAACGACACGAATTGTCCCGAAAATACCGCTCCTCAAGTAAGGATAAACAGCTGCATTTACCCTAAGCCAAAAATAACGCTAACCTTTACACTTACCTTATTGTTGGAAATCGGTAGCAAATGCTTAGACTTTGGTTTGGATGTTACGTGCATTTCTCAACATACTTAACTGATAAGAGTGTAATGTAAAGTGCTAGGTTTCTACCCCATATGAACCATGTGAGCGTTAGCCCTACTAATGGAAATGGGCCCACACAAGGACAGAGAAAAACTCTGACCACGGTGGGAATTGAACCCTCGACCTTCGGGTGAGATCACCGCTGCTCTACCGACTGAGCTACAAGGTCAGACGGGAGCAGGCCGTGGGAACTGAAGATGTTTAAGTCACGGCAATGAACATGTACAAGTACAAGGAAGGGTTACGTTTTTACAAACGTTGGCCGTGTAGCACCTATGTTTCAACAGAGTTAACTGATTAGAGTGTAATGTGAAGTGCTAGGTTTCTACCCCATATGAACCATGTGAGCGTTAGCCCAACTAATGGAAATGGTGACATAGGTGACAGTACCAACAACTAAAAATTCCATTACAAAGCAATCCCCTTCCCAAGATCACTTTGCTCCTTATCTTTGTCTACTTTTTACACAATAGTTAAAAATATAAAGTCAAATTAGGCAGCAGTCTTACTAACCCACATATATGTTGACATTCTGCCGGTAAGTTTTGTCTTCCTCCAGATCAGCCAAGAATGCATCATAATCCCTGGAAATTGTAAACAAAATTTTCAGGAGATCAGCATGTAGGAATGTAATTACTGGGTGAGTTTGATGATATTTGCAGTGATGAGTCAGTTGTATATTTCTCAAGAAAAAGTGAAAACATGAAGCGTCAGTATCACCATAGTTACCTGTATAAGTTGTCTTGATCAATGCCACTCATTTCCTTGTTAAGACCCTTCAACTTCCAGTTCCTTCTTTTCCGTCGCTTCTTCTTGTCACCATAAGATTTCTTCACCAATATCTGAAAGGTGACTCAAATGGATTTAGTCAACAGGTACTCCCGCGAGATACAAAATCTACACCCTCACCTATAATCTTGGACAAAAACCTGCTGAGACACAGAGACATTTTGGGAACCCCACAAAATTATCCGTTTAAAAGCCGCCCTTTCCCCCTCCCCAAACTCAATGATGATTTATCGTGGTCGGAAATATACTGTAGGACAGATGACAATACGTAGTTACATTGACTAAGGGGGGAGGGGAGTGGAAAGGGGAGTGTAAGTAGGAGTGTGTAAACACAAACGCGAATTTGTGTGAAGATCAGAGACCTTTAGCACCGACGTTTTCGGGATACACCGCAAACCGCGGTTTTCGGTTAGTCGTTTCCCGTTAGAGGTTAGCTCGATTTTGAACTTTAGCAAGCCTTTTTCTGTCATTCATATCGGCGCCGCCATCTTGAATGTTTCATTGCTACAACTGCTCTCAAATTAAACAGCTCAAATTCTCCCAAAACTTATATTTGATCTTCAAAATTGTTCCCAATAGATAGCAAACAGATGAAACAACATGACTGATAAGGTCAAACGGTAGGTCTGATTGATCTCTGGCTATAAAACGCTGCCGTAAATCACTTACCGCAAGAGCGGTGTTTTGAAGTTGGAACTCGAACCACAGACTGTGATTTCCCGAGGTTCGCGGTATTGCCCGAAAAATTCGTTGCTAAAGGTCTCTACTGTCTCAACAGTTTTGTCCAAGATTGTAGTCTCAGCGCGCCTATAGGCAAATAGGGCATCATGAAGCATTTTGACGCTGTCTAGGTAAAATGAGTTCACTAAAGAACTCCAGGTAGGGGATTTGTTTTCCTCTTATAACTTTCTTCCTCTTTCCAATTTGGCCGGTTTGATTCTTGAGGTCCCATACGAGGGTTCCTCACCTGAGGCCAGACCACAACACCAGGAAACCTGTGCCCGACACTGCGTACAATTGTTCGGTTCTTAAATGTCCCAAAGAGAATACAAGCAAGTGCTGGGGCTTCCGGTTTATCGTGCCTATCCGAGAAAACAATGAACTCGAGTACAACCATTTGCAGATCTGTTTACGAAAGCAGCACTGTAAACTATTTTGGACCTTGGTTGTTGCTCAATCTACCCAGCATCCGGGTCAGCGGAGTGCCCACTTCACTTAGTTCTGTGACCACTATCACTTAAAATGAACACTGAACAACACATACCACATCCGGGATTCTGTCAGAGCTCATTCGATTCAAATTCTCATCGTTGATGTTTGAACTGGTAAAATCAAACCTAACAGAATCACCACAAAGGCTTTGTCAACGTTTGCAAGTCACGATACAGCTCACTATCACTGCAGTGAGTGTTTTATACGATAATTTCACAAAATAGTAATTAATTCACACTTGCATAATAGCCACTCTATGCCTTACTAACGCTCCAGTCAAACGTAAAACATAATTGGTGACCAAACTTTCCCCGTGTTTGATGACATGACCAAACGCTATCAAAGGAACCATCAACTACATCCGAGTTCGAAAGGATTTCGGGCTTTTTCGGGCTATGTCTGCATCGCAATACGCATGCGCGCGCCAAAGATGCTCAGTGAAGTCGGCCAAATGAACAAACACGAGAACAATAGCGGTGTTTGGCGTTGTTTGATCGGGTGTTTGATGGATTGCAAATTTCACCAAACACAATCAAACAGCGTCAAACAGGGTGGCCAAACGACAAAATGTTTGGTCAACATCGAGTTTGATCGTGTTTGGTCACCGAACATTTCACGTTTGACCGGAGCTGTTTGGTCAACAAACACGTTTGATCGTGTTTGGTCACCAAAAATTTCACGTTTGACCGGAGCTGTTTGGTCAACAAACAAGTTTGATCGTGTTTGGTCACCAAACATTTCACGTTTGACCGGAGCTGTTTGGTCAACAAACAAGTTTGATCGTGTTTGGTCACCAAACATTTCACGTTTTACCGGAGCTTAAAAAGGTACGGGTGAAAATTTTGCGTGGGGCGTAAAGTAAACTGAGGTAGGTATATATGTTTGGCAGTGTCGATGAAGTGGGTGAATAAAGGAATAAAGCCAGGCAGGGCATATAAAGGCCCCGCAAACCTGCCTGGGGACATACACGGCCAATAGGGGGATGAGGGAGACAGCAACAGGTTATCTGGAAAGGTAAAAAAGACTTTTTAAACTAGTGAGAAATCAAGTCACGGATACCTCAATTTGCAGATACTATTTTCGTATTTCCTTTACTGGGGTTAACGCTTGTTGTCTGCTACATAATATAGTGAGAA
>NC_090873.1:13251638-13271638 GCF_036669935.1 Montipora foliosa | reverse complement strand
TAACCAAAACAAACCAAATTTTATTTTTCTTTGGATTTCAAAACTATGTTAACGAAACACTAAGCAACCAAAGTTTTATCCCTTGATTTCACACCTGTTTATTTCAACTGGAATTTTCCTATTTAACGGTCCGCCATTACGAACTTTAACACCTTGAGAGAGCTGGATCGAGGAGAAAATTGACTCAGTTTAAGAATGCAATTTGTGTGTACGCCGCAGAATTAATATGCAGCACGAGAATTTTGGGCTTTCAGACTTTTAAACTCGCGTTTTGCATATATAATAAGCTGCATTCACACACTGAAATTTTAAGCTAGTGAGCCTGTGACGTCACTTTTCCCAATATCCAAACCTCTGCGGTCCAATCGGTCAGTTTTGAACGTGAGTAATGTCGCACCGTGAAATTCAAAACTTACACTCAAAGTAACGGCCTATGGATAAAGTCAAAGCTCAAAATTTTGCCCGTCACGTATTAAGCAAACACCTTCAAAATCTGAAGATAAGAAGGAAGTGATTTGTTTTATCACAGAGGCACTTTAATTTCTTCCCATAAGTAATAATATTTCATACCCCAGAGCAGTATCTCCAGTCTTTAACAAGTGGCCCAAGTGTGTTCGACAATGATATTGGGTGTCATTCACTCCAAGATCCTGCATACGAGCGACCCATGCATCTGCCAATACATGCTGAGAAACAAGGATAAGCTAAAATTAATTTTTTTACCACAATTGCTTGTAATCTCGCAATCTGATTGGCTAATTTTCCGTTGTCGATACGAGTCTAGACAACGCAGTACGTGTCATGCCCGCCTCAATTTGTCACGCAGTGTAATAACCAATTAGGAACGCCCAGTTGGCAAAATAAACCAATCATTATGATAAAAAAGAGCGAAAGAAACTTTACACAACGTTTCGATGACTCCATGTCATCATTTTCAAGTGAAAAGAAAATAAAATTTTATAACTTAATATATACCGTGCGAGGTGATAAAACGTAAAAGTATGAACGTAAACAGTGACAAATTTAAATAAATAGTTTCGCGCGTATGGAGTCTGATTGTGTGTTCAAGCATGGCCTCTTCTTCTTTATGAATAACATTTCATAAATCAGACAGTCCAGTTTTCCGTTGCACTTCTTTAAAACGGAAAAATTGTTGGAAAGGTCGCCGATGGTTTCAAGAGCGTGGTCGTTCTTTAAGTGCTTGCCGATCGCTGAATAACGGTGCTCGTCAATACGTTGGTGTAAATGTCGGCTAGTGTAGCCGACATACTCTCCATCACACAGATCACATTTATAATTACACACAACGCATTGTTGGCTAATTATAGGTGGTTTGGGCTCACACATCTTGAGGTCTTCACATATTTTGCGACTCTTGAACACAGGTAGAAGAGTGTGATCGGTTTTGCTGCTTAGATCTGATAATTGCCTTTTCACTGCGTCAGCTGACTTTTGATCTTTAAAAGGCAAAACCACTCGGTGAACAGCATTTCCATTGGTGGATGATTGAGCTTGCTTTCCAGGGTTTTTAGACCTCACTGAGTTGAAAATGTACCAGCAGCAGAGGATTTCTTATCAACGCTTAATAGTTGTCATCCATCCATAAATTTCACCATGGAACTAGCGTCTGATAACAGGTTACCATTTATCGGTATCGAAGTCCTCAAAAAGGGCTGCAAACTGGAAACTAGTGTTTATCGTAAACTAACTAACACTGGCCTACTGCTTCACCACCAAAGCCATGTCGATAAAAGGTACAAGAAATCGCTACTCAAGACCATGTTAAGTCGTGCGTTCCACCTGTCGTCCACATGGGAGTCTTTGAAATCTGAATGTGATCATCTCAAGGTGATGTTTACTAACCTCAAGTACCCCGACAGCCTCATCAAGTCCACTATCTCTCTTTTTTTCAACTCAGTGAGGTCTAAAAACCCTGGAAAGCAAGCTCAATTATCCACCAATGGAAATGCTGTTCACCGAGTGGTTTTGCCTTTTAAAGATCAAAAGTCAGCTGACGCAGTGAAAAGGCAATTATCAGATCTAAGCAGCAAAATCGATCACACTCTTCTACCTGTGTTCAAGAGTCGCAAAATATGTGAAGACCTCAAGATGTGTGAGCCCAAACCACCTATAATTAGCCAACAATGCGTTGTGTATAATTATAAATGTGATCTGTGTGATGCAGAGTATGTCGGCTACACTAGCCGACATTTACACCAACGTATTGACGAGCACCGTTATTCAGCGATCGGCAAGCACTTAAAGAACGACCACGCTCTTGAAACCATCGGCGACCTTTCCAACAATTTTTCCGTTTTAAAGAAGTGCAACGGAAAACTGGACTGTCTGATTTATGAAATGTTATTCATAAAGAAGAAGAGGCCATGCTTGAACACACAATCAGACTCCATACGCGCGAAACTATTTATTTAAATTTGTCACTATTTACGTTCATACTTTTACGTTTTATCACCTCGCACGGTATATATTAAGTTATAAAATTTTATTTTCTTTTCACTTGAAAATGATGACATGGAGTCATCGAAACGTTGTGTAAAGTTTCTTTCGCTCTTTTTTATCATTAGATGTTTAAGTAAATCTAATCTTATTCAAACCAATCATAATTGCGAGAAAGTTATAGACAACGCTTGCTCTTTCTTCGTGTCATGATTTTGGTCACGCTCTGAAAAAAGCTTTTTTTGGCGTAATATTGTGATAAAAAACAAATCGAAAGTGCTTCAGCGTTGTCTTTTTGTTGTGGACTCACTCCGCTGCTCCTCGTGAGTCCACAACATTTTGACCACTGCGATGACGAATATCGTTGTCGATAAGAGTACAGACAACGCTGAACCACTTTCGATTTGTTAATTAGCCCACCGCTTTACACTGAAAATACCGCCCGCACACGTGTAACACTAATACAATCGCGAGACATTAAGATTGGCGTTTGCAGAAAACCATGAACGGTGTGTCTATCATAAATCCTTTACAATTCCCTCAACCTAACTTATTTTTCACCTTCGAGAACTTGCTTAATATCAGAAGCTAAAATGCAAGAAATTTACTCAGATCAAACCGGTTTCTTTGCATTGAACCAAATCACAGTTTGAAACGTCTCGAAAGCATGTTCCAGAGCAATCACTTAATGGTAATTTTAAACACTGTTGTAAAAGGCGATCACTAGTTTTAGCACTGACATCGGCTACTACAACACGTCACTTCGTTGTTCGTATGTTCGTATCGTCGTCAATACCTTAAGGCCGGGACACACTAGGCGATAAGTTGCTGCGACACGTCGCGGGGACAAGTCGCGGCAACAAATCGCCTTGTGTGACATGGTTAATTTCATGAAAATCATTGTCGCTGCGGCAGAATTTTGTCGCTGCGATCAGTCGCACGAATTCAAACCAGTTTGAAGTCGTGCGACTTATCGCAGCGACAAAATTAGCTAAAGCAACGTTTTCGCATCATGTGTACACTTCCGGCAACAAGTCGCTGCGACAAAATATAAATGAACCAATGAGAGAGCGTCATATAGTCAGCCATATTGAATTAGAAAACTAGTTCACATTCCCCCTCATACCAGATCACTGCGTGTGCACCAAACAGGCGTCGTGTCGCAGCGACTTGTTTTGCTAGTAGTACACATGGAGCAATTTGTCGCAGACATGTCGCTGTGACTTGTCGCCTAGTGTGTCCCGGCCTTTACGTTATGGTCGTTTCACGTTGTTTCGCAAAGCAACTAAAATGCGTCCTGCACGTGCAGCACGATTATTTTCAATCTTATTAATTACATTACTGTAGCCGTCGTAGCTGCTAAAACTCCCTACTAAGACATGGACCTGGACCTTTCAAAACACATTTACTTTTCCAAAACTTTTCAAAACTCCGAGCTCTTAAGTAGAATAGTAACAAAGCTGAGAGGCTTTAAGTACAAGACACAAGTCAAATTCAAAGACCCAAACTGTAGAGGTACCCATGCAGCATTGCGGTTGTCTTGGAAACAACAAAGCCTCTTGGCCAGTTCCATATTCTAACGGTTGGGTTGGATCGAGCATGAAATGGAGGCTAATGCAGGGGAATCTTTTCACATGCAAATTATTTCCCGTACAGAAGCCTCTATTTCATGCTAGATTCAGTCTAACCAAGAGAATACGAAGCTGGCCTATTGAATTGAATTAATCACCCGAAAGATGAAATGATGGGATCACGTATATTTTTTCTGGTGACTCGGGGATACTCGGAGGAGGTCGAATACTCGGATTTTTTCCGAGTATGCCCCGAGTCACCAATGAAATAATATCATCTCTTCAACAAAGTCACAGTCAATTGTAGACAGAGTAAGATCAGTTTAACCCTTTGATTCCTATAATCTAAAAGTTCATTCTCCTAACTGCTTGTGCAGATTTCTTTCTTGGCCGGTCATGAAAATTGGTGTTGTATCAGGATCACACCCTTAAGCTGACAATAATTTTCATTCCCAATACTTGTCTACCTGTCAGTGAATTGAAATTAAGAGGTGAATTTACATACTGATCAATCCTGAGCGTTAGCCCTAGCAAAGAAACTTCGACCACGGGCTGTTTGATATTTGACCCAATATTTTGCGCCTTTTGTCGCTCATTCCCAGTATCTTTTTTTAAAGGCCCACCTTCAACCGACAGGCTTTGCGTGCCTCGGAACAATTTTCATATATGAAAATTCCACCCGAATCCGAGATTCATCCAATTAGATCGCTGCGATAAGAAATACAAATTTCCATAACAAAAACAAATGGTCGAAAAGTCTGTTGGTTGAAAGTGGGCCTTTAAATAAGAGTTAGTTCATACAACGCAATGAATCAAAAAGGTGGTGGTTTTGAGGAAACCTACCCTTTGACTTAGGTTGGTAGTAGATGCCCTTGAGTACTGTGGATCAACAGGCTCGATCTGGAGAATCATAAACTCAGTCAGCTGTTTGTACGTGCATAAACTTCTAAAAGGAAAACGCCAATATGTTGCTGGTGTTACTTCTACACCTAAAACGAATTGAAAAACACATCGAATTAATTAATACTTGAGAAAATAAAATTTACAGTGCAACGCACCTTACCGTGGCCATCCAACAAACTTTCACATTTGACAATTACGTGCAAATACGTCAACTCAACAACCCATGCAACCGTGCGGTGTTCAACTTACAATTGCGCCAACTTTGCAAGAAGGCGTGACTGTCAATCAAGTTCACACATCCTGATTGGCGGACAATTTGTAAACAACTTTGTGAGGTGGCCACCGTAAGGCGCGTCGCACTGTCATACTGTCTGTCAGTACTACACACACTACCATTCACAAACTTCCTATTCCATTGGCATGAACGCGCCAAACAAGGTGCACGCTGATTCTGATGAGCGTTGAGACAATGCTGAACTTATTCAAGTGCCAACTGTATTGAGACACAATTTTTAGCCTTCAGAATACAGCCAAAACAGCGTGATAACGCCCCTTTAAGTTTAAGCTGAGAATTTTTCTTTATATAATAAACTCAATAATACACGCCTTTTGATTGGTTCTCATCTATGATCTATTAGAGGACAGAAGCATAGCTGACGTCATCATAAAGAAAAACCCGTTTAATTCCTTATCATATAAAAGAAGACGTCAAAATGTGGCAAAAACATCAGTGTCACATTTGGCCATCGCCTCGTGCGCCGCTTTTTTTTTCTCAAGACATTTTGACGTCATTTGCGATATATTAGCCTGATTTAGCAACAGAACGGGAACGTCAGTGGCGACGGCGCGCGCAGAAAAAACACCAATAAGAATTCAGAATAGAATAGACTCCAATCTTTTCTTCTCTATTCTAAATTCTCATTGGTAGTTTTGCTGTGCGCGACGTCGCCACTGACGTTCCCGTTCTGTTGCTAAATCAACCTATTACTGTACAGACGCACGGAAACATGGAATCTATTTGTTAAATTGACAGGAAAAGAAAGGTGGAGCAATGGACCGAAAACAAGTGGTTATAACAGGTGGGGGTTTCTTATGCCTCTTCATTTACCTACATGTAACATCTTTTTTCCGTCGACAAATAATTCATAGCATACACTATTACGTATTCAAATGTTGTTAAATGCCGAAGAAAGTTCAATTTGAGTCTACAAGTCAACAACCAATTGTGCTAGAAACTGCGTTAAAGATAATTTAGTCAACCAATTTTTCAAGGTTTACGAAGCTGTAGTGACACTTGTTTAATTTCTTCACTTTGGGTCGCCAAGAACATAATACGTGTGAGGCTTGAACTAAACAATTTTTAAACTTCTAACATCTGTCACTGACATCAAACATCTAACTACCGTGAAAAATGCTTTGAAAATGTACACCAGAGTCATCGATTGCAAGACGTACCTTGTAAAGTCATTGGATCAATGAACTGTAAATTTGTACTGACTCTATTGCAGATTACGACTTGACTGTAAGGAACAAGACAAAAGAACCAGGAAGTTATATATAAAGAAAAAAACATAACATCTTATAACATCTTTCTGGTTGAAAAACGAGGGATCCAACTCAGAAGAATTAAACACCAACCTAAAGATCGCTTTTCTTAGCGTCTAAATGAAAGATTTGGCAAGGCAAAAATGAAAATAACAATTATAATAAGGGATCACCCCCCCCCCCCCCCTCCCCCTTCCCTGTTTAGTCTTTTTAAAAGGATCACTTGATTGGGGTGCCAGGTCGCAGTAGCTTATTAGGCTAAATTGTGTGACACAGCCCCTTTAAGTAAGTTTAGGGTGAAGTGCAGCAATAACAATAGCAATAACAATAACAATAACAATAACAATAACAATAACAATAAAAACATGTAACCCAACGATGAAAGAAATTTTATTTTTAGCTACGACGCCATTCACGCGACCGTCCGTCCACCCTCTCTATATGCCAATGTGACCAGTATCACGTGACCATATCGTGGGCTCAAGTTTGGGCCCTAATCGTAAAAATAGCCACATCAGTGAAGGGCTTTATGTGGTTCGTATGCGCAAACATAATTGCTTTTGATGGACCATTGGAAATGATTTTTCACGGAAAAACCTTCGCTAAAGTATGGGGAAAATATCAGGGAAACAATTTCAAGCACTTTTAGAACGGCAGCTGGAAAATGACATCGAGGAATTGAGGTTAGCGATGAAGATATACATTTGCATACCAGCCTTTACTTTGACCACATAACATTCTAATAATAATAATAGTAATAATAGTAATAATAATAATAGTAATAATGATAATAATAATAATAATAATAATAATAATAATAATAATAATATGTCAAGGCCAACAGAGTGGACGTCAGATTTGTGGATCACAGGAGGAAACGAGTCTGGGCAGTTGAAATGAGTTGCCCCTGGTTAGACAACCGTGGGAAAAAGGAGAGGGAGAAGACGGAAAAGTATGCTCCACTGCGCTGGGAGTTAAGGAAGCAGTACCCTGGCTATGTCGTGGAACAGTGCAACGTAGTGATTGATGTGCTAGGCGGTTGGTCTAAAGATTTAGAGAAAACAATAAAGAAACTTGTGGGCGCTAGAGGAAGGGAGGTTCTCAGAAGGATGCAGAAAGCTATTATCTCAAGTTCGCTTAACATAGCGCGGGCCTTCAAGGCCATCGTCAAATAATCTTACGAACTTTAGAAATTATAGAGTGTTAGAAAATTTTAAGGATTTTTTTATTTATTTATTTATTTTTAAATTTAAATTTAAATTAGAATTTTAGGATTTAGGATTTTAAGGATTATTATTGTTATGATATATATATATATATATATATATATATATATATATATATATATATATATATATATATATATATATATATATATATAGAATGTATTTTATTATTTTAAAACGCTCCTTTATATAGAGACTTATGTTCCGTAAGAGGACATAGGCTACGCTTTGCGCCCTATGTACTTTTAACATTAGAGCATCCATACGTGTATACTGCAGATAATAATAAAAAAACAATATGCCCAACATGGCGGCCATTAACAGCGTAACAACAAAAAAACCAAGGTGACACACGCTAACACCAACCCGGTGTGGCCAACACATCACGCATGCTCACAACCATTTCACCTGGTCAATTAGCAGCCATGGACAGCTGTTTCAGCCTTTCGGGCCTCATCAGCATTGCGTAGCGAAGATATCAGATGGGTGTTTTTGGCACCCCTTTAAGTGGCAGCTTCACATGCCATAATGTGGCAGGTGATATTTGGAAAGCTGGGTTGGGAACAGCAAAACTGTTCTCCCACGGCAAGCGTGTGGGAAGGTGGATCACATTAAGAGATCAGTGTGTCACGTAAATAAAAACAACAACAAAAGCAAGGTGACACACGCTAACACCAACCCGGTGCATGCGTGATGTGTTGGCCACACAGCGTACATGTACATCTTTGATATTGGACATCCATGTTATGGTCAATTGACACCTGTCAAAACGAGGTATCCGCTGGACAGAATCAAGCGACTATATAGTGGGCTCAAGATTAGAGCTCAGCGAGGTCTGCTGTTTTTTTCTTTTAAGTTGACCGCTGACCAGGTACTTGTTTTCGACTGGATCACAGGCTCAAACCAGGTTAACTTCTCGCAATTAGGACACAAACATAACAAGGCTTAATTTTTTGCGCATGCTTTCTGTGGCTCGACGCAGTTACATTGTACACGGCCATACTACGTCATCTAAAGTAGACGCTTTTCGTGTTCAACAGGAAAACGATTTGGAAAATATATTTTATTGCATTTTTTTGCTGGTTTCAATCCAGGTTTGACATAAATAGCTGTGTTTAGAACCACACTGGTGGCTACGCAGTTATTTTAAGTCAAGCATTGGAGGGATATAAACTTAAAGCTGAGTGTTAATTTGTTTAGAGCTGCTTTTTGCTCTGCATTGCAATTCTTGGCATATCTTTAGAAGATTTTTAATTTTGAATCTGATAAGGTTGAATGATGCCTGGACGATCTACAACAGAAAAGCAGAAACGAAAGAACTTGTTTGAGATCGTTTGTTTGGTTTGGTTTTCTTTCTTTCATTGCTTCATCAAGGCTAACCAAAAAATATCAAACTCGTTTTATCCCGTTAATTTGTTGTTTAAGTAAGGCTAGTAAGAACAAGTAACCTGGGAGCTCCGCTTTTAGGCTTGGCTAAATCTATATATTACCTTGTTGCCCATCGAAGTCCAAAGCGTAATTAATTATGCAAAACACAATCGCCTTTGTTTGTGGTCATGGAGAAATGACAGGTGTTGACACATATACCGGTAATAAAAAAAATTCTAAAGAATTCACGGATTCTTCTTTTTTTACCCAACCCTTAAGTTTGGCTAAATCTATATAACAATAATAATAATAATAATAATATTAATAATAATAATAATAATATTAATAATAATATTAATAATAAATAAATAAATAACATGCAATGAATCAACTTTTCCTAACAAAATTTTGCAAACCAACAGCAACTTGCAAAGTGCATTCAGGACACGCTGTAATTACCTAATATTCCCATGAGACCTTGAAACTTTTAATGGCAAGCAAACAATCTCTTCCTTCAAAATAAAAACAGATGAAAAGTTAGAGAAAACTTCTCCCACTCGTTGCAGCACCTGACTAGACCTTATTGACACGTGCAAATCTTTCTTGTGAAACTCGTGTGACAAGTTGGACCACATGAGTCATAAAGAAGACTCGTAGGCACGAGTATGGCATTGTTTAGTAAACAACTTACATAGTGTCATATTAACGTTCATCTTCCCATGACAAACATATGCAAATGAAGAGAACAATGCTGATGCACAAACTTGCATGCCATGTTAAAAAGGAAATGATCATTTGCAAAGTTATTTAATAGACAGGTCAACCTTACGAAAATTAGGAGAAGAGAGAGACTGGTTGCAGTCTACTCTGACAACTATACGTATAGTGGCTGTATTTTGCCTTCAGCCAACTGGGATTTTAAAATTATTTGGTCAAAAGTCATTCTTTTAGAATTTATTTCAAAAGTCCTGGAATGCCCTCTATGGGTAGCACTCAATAATAACTCAATGCAATTACATCTATTTTTTTTTTTCAGTGCTAAGCAATAAATTAAGTACACGTAATTATCTAAAATAATGTGAGATGCATGGACAGCATACCCGGCAGATAGGAATAATTTCCACTGAGAAAGTATACTTGTAATTGTAAGTGTTGCTGTGTACATCATGAGAGATGAGTTTCTCAGAGGTCTTGTATCTGCAACAAAGAGATCACATTTCTTTGTAAGACTAAATTGCATTAATCAATCGATGGGCTGTATCCTTTCAATGTGCACAACAACAAGAATTATACTTTCGTTTCTATGAGCTACATGTATGAACAAAGGGTTCAAGCACTTGTCAAGGAAATTATTATAATAATTATTGTAATTCTTGCATGTTGCACGTTACATGTACATGTATACATGTACTTTGTGTTTTTATATGCTCAGTAACTTAAAGACCCCTATCACAGCTACAGAGATACTGTATCCATTTGAGTGTACTGTAATTGCACTATAAGTGTATTCCCATGTAATCCAATAAAGCATTAGCCCTACATGTAGGTAGTGATGGAAATGGGCACAGACAGACATTCCAACCCTACGCAATGCAATGCGTACTTAAATGACCACTCCCCATAGGGACTTTTCAGGGCCAATGAAACACAATGAACGAAACAACAGAACACAACAACAACTGTTAAGAATCCCAACTGGCCGGAGACCAACCAGTTGGCTATTTAAAAGTGCACCCGAGAAGTTGAACCATGCAGGGACTACCAGGAACAAATTCGACGATCAAGTGGTCAGAATGAGTCTTGAACCCGGGAACACCGGATCTCCACCTGAGCCACCAGTCATCTGTAATGGATGGAACAGGGTGGGAATGGGCCATTTCCGAGTTGCTGTTTGTCTCAGTTTCGAAGTGAGTCTTGGTGCTCAACTATTGTAAGGGAAATGAGGTTGATTTGCATAACAATTTGCAACACATTTCCATTTGAATGGTTTGAAACTGAGGCATGCAGCAACTTGGAAATGGGCTATTGATCAAATCTCAAGATTACTGTAGATCTCCTTGCTCTTCTGATCGAGCAACAAGGTCAGACAACAGCAGGCTGTGGGTATCTGAGATTTTATTTCACAGCTATAAACAAGTGCATGCAATGAGAAAGGGTAGGTTTTTATTCAAACATTGCCCATGTAGCAGTTATATTTCAACAGAGATACTTTTATCCGTTTAAGAGCAATTTTAAGTGCTCCATGTACACGTATCTTTGTTTTCATGTAATCCACCTGGGCCCAATATATTATTGTTCATGAAAAGCCAATTGACATTCGTCCACAATTCAACACAAACACAGGCTTGAATTTTGCCTGCAGCAAAAGCCTTAAGATTGTAATGTTCTGTTGAAGGAAAACAATGGTCTCTTCAATTTTGGAGGCTAAAAATCTTCACAGTGGAAACGTTTTCTGGTCAGAAAATAGACTACAATAATAATATTTAATAATAATAATAATAATAATAATAATAATAATAATAATAATGATTATTATTATCATTATTGAACTTTCTGTAATTCAGGATTAGTTTAATCAGGCTCTGAACACTCTGAACAATGAACTTCCCCCTAACTTCTAAGTGTTAGCCCTTAGGCTAGTAATGGAAATGGGCCCATACCATTTCTTCCCAGGTTAAAGTTTTTCTGTCCTCCAGCAATTTCTTTGCAATACAAATGTACACTGCACATGTATATGTATGTATTTTGGGAATCCGAGTTTCAAGGATCGCAAACCACAGGGATTTGTGGTGCTACATGTACATGTATAGCAATACTAAAATTAGGCATTTTCATGATTACTGCACTGGAATACTTGGATAATAATTATTATGCATTGGCAGTGTTTGTGTTTCAAGTTGATTGAAACCCTAGTAACGAGGTTGAGTCGATTGTTGCTTAAAAGTAGTAACATGTATAACTATATCTGTAGTTTCAAAACTTGCCTGCATGGGACAACAGACTGAAGAAACTCAACAAACTTGCGAGCATCAGCTCTCGACGCATAGAAAAAGTCCACTCCATCTAAAGAACATCCATGTAATCAAGGTTACTAAAATACAGCATTAGCCCACTGATTCCTGGGAGTGAGACTTAGGTCGTGTTCTAATGGGATCAACCGTTTCAACCGCAACCGGTTTAGGTTGAAGCGGTTGAGGTTTCCCAATAGAACACTTTTGCAACCGTTTTCGGTTGAAACGGGGTAACTCCTGGAAATAGTCATTACCAGAATTCTCTGCGTTGACATGTTGAGGGAAAGCAACACGGCAGGAGCCCACGGCCGACTTTAAATGGCCCGTGTAAACGACAGCGGTCGCTGCCAATGCTTTTTCAACCATCTCAACCTAGTTTGATGCCGGTTGAAAAAGTTGATCAACTAGACCAACCAAAAACAGTTTTTTCTGAATAGAACACTAAAAAACCCAACCAACCCAACCAATTAAAAAGGGTTGATCCCAACAGAACACGACCTTACAGTAACAGATTTTACTCTGTCTAACGTCAGGCGATTTTACTCATCAACTGGGAAATCCTGCAATGCCTGAAGAGCAAATGGGTTAATGCCCTTTCCCTTAAGAGTGACACTTGCACCTTATACTTCACTCTGTCAACTGCCAGGTGATTTTACTTGTCGATGAGGGCAGCTTTGGGGGTGAAGGATCAACAACAACAACATCTAGATCCACTCAAAAATGTCGCCATTAAAGTATCCATCACCTCTAAAAAGCCTTTCCGCTCAACAATTCTGTGCATTTGTCTAACACTAATTCTGATTTTCATGATTTGTTCAATCTGTATGGATCATTTGACGGACTGTATCAGTTTTTGTATATTGAATACGACTCGTCCAAGCTGATAAACATACCTGATTCTTGTTTAACTTTCACAGTGTTTTGATGTGCATTGTGCTTTAAAATCAGCTGCTCCAAATAGAAGAATGTCTTTTTGTGGGATGTCTATGGATAGAGGAGCACAAACAAAACAAAAACAATTCACCATGAGCATTAACAGACAAATTAATTTTACTTTCTTTCAGGTTAATAAGTGATTTTGTTTTCAAGTCAGTGACTTGACACAGTTGATTTCATATTATTACAAACAGTAGTTGTTGCCTTTAATTGGTAAGCAAATGCCCAAGTGCCTACCGAAGGCAAATTGACTACACGTAAACAGCTGTCATCAATCCAGTTTTCAGCCTTTTAAGCCAGAATTAGTGAGATACATGTACACTGTACATAATGATCATCGAAAACTGAGAAATTATCTGAAGGCAAGGTGCCAACGGTCAAGCAGATGCATCATTTTCTAAAATTTCAAATTTTTAGAACACCGTTGCTTAATGTTGTCAGGAATACAAATGTATCTTGTTCAAGTTTTCAGTGACAGGTAATGAAAGTGCACTTCACTTTAAATATTTAACCATTACGCTGTTTTTTTGGATGATCAATTACACTATAAATTATCAATGCCCTAATACGCTAATACAACAAACTCAATTTACACCACTACTTTGCAAACAAATACACTGGGTTAGCTGAAAGTTCACAGGCAATTAAGAAGTTGCAGGTATAATAAAGCTAACAAAGGCCCAGTTAAAAAAAATGCATAAACAGTAAAAGTAATAGGCTGGCATATTCCTAACGTTTTGGATCAATTTTGACAAATTAAAGAGTCTTTATAGAGGGTCCCTGTTGAAAAAAATTCTAACCATTAAAGGTACCATAAACTTAATATATAATTAGATTCTATTGAAAATCCTTGCAATGGCAAAAATTTGAAGCAAGTGTCAAGTCTAGGAGTCATATTACAATACAAAGTCCCATTAATTTTAGCAATGTCTGATCTACATTGTAACCTTGCATCTGACCCCAATAACATTGTACGTGGCTTCAAAGTAACTACTTGATGTTTGCAGGTTTGGATTTACAGTATGCAACATTGCATGCGGCCTAAATGTCAGGACGTACAGTGTAAGGCAAAAATTGATGACTGTAATTCAGGTTATTTAATTAACAATTATTCCATGAGCACTCGCATCGGATATGAGATGGTAAATAGCCAACAACTTAGGCCACACTGTAATGTGATTTGGTCAGGAGTGTCACCCACTCAATCACTGACTCACTTCAATGTGAGCAAGGTACTGTAAGTGCAAGTCATGGAGTTGGGGTCAGGATTGTAACTTCTGACCTCACCTCCAACAGCTGCACTTTATATTCTGAGCTGACTTCTTATCAATAGTATACCTTTTGCCTGACTTGAACAACTGCCTTCCAGTAATCCTGAGCAGCCTGCCGATGGCAAGCATCACACATCTGACTTTGCACAACAAATTCCACCACAAACACTTGCTGCAAGATTGTAGAATTTACCACCTAAAAGCAAAATAATTAATCTGGTCAGTTAATTTAGCAGATAAAGAATCCTTGATCAGATAGCTTAAAATTTTCACAGAATGCCACAATCTTCATCATGAAAAAACCATGGGCTCAGTAGTCATTATGTAGTGCGCTTGCTTTGAGAGCCGGAGATCACAGGTTCTAGACACGTTCTGGTTCAACTTCTTGGCTGCATTTTTAAACAGCCAACTTGGTTGTCTCCGGCCAGTTGGGATTCTTCAAGTTGTTGTTGCTCGGTTCATTTCATTGTCCCTGAAAAGCCCAGCATATACGGGAGTGTTCAGCGTATGTATGTACATGTATGTATGTATGTATGTATGTCCATTTCAAACTGCAGTTAGTCTACAGGTGTATGTAAGGGGCCAGTTAGGGCTAACCTGCAAAGCCCTAACTTCAACACCCAAAGTGGGGCTTGGAGGAAGATGTTAAGTGTCTCCAGTGTTGAAGATTTATATGTCTGGACTATTTTTCTGTATGCTGGTCAGGTTGTGTGGACAAGATTTCCCTGATCAAGTCTCAGAGGGTTACAGGGAAGAGGAATAACCCAACAAACTGGGAATGGGTAAAAAGATATTTTAATGGGCATGACATGAGTACCCTGCGAATTAATTTGATGATCGAGGAGCCATTATAAAATACTGTGGTCAGACATTCTCTTCTAGGCAATTTAAGGCTAATACCCAAATCTTGATTGTGGCATGGTTACCCTTGACCCTTTAAAAAAAACTGTAGACAGAGTGATGACTGTCAATGGGAGCTGCTCTAACATGCAGGTAAGACAATGTTTAGAGCTTCACGAAAGTTACCAGCAATTTTAAAAGGTTGTTATTAATAATTATTATTATTACATGTATAACAAAGCAGGCAAAGAGAGCAAAAGATAAATAAGACACAATTGTCTGTCCAGCATATTAGAAAATTCAAATTGTAATGAACATTTACAATGTACAACTGAAGATGGCATAGGAATGTTGAAAAATGTCTTGTAATCTAATTAAAAGTGTTTATTGAAATCATTGCTCATCTGTTGTTCTTGCATTCGTTTGGTGGTCCGAGTCTCAAAGGAAGTTTTCGTTGCCACAAAGTTAACTTTCAAGGACTTGAATAATGGGTAGATCTGGTTTCAAACAAACTTTTTACACGTATGCAAAAATTGCAGGAAAATTATGTAACCATTGTGCAGACTAGTTAATGGCAAAAAATATGCAGATATAAAAGAAATTGAAGAGAGAATATTTTTTAAAATGCTTTGGCTAATTAGCAACTATCCATCATTAGCCACCGACCATGAGCGACAGTGAGATAACATAGCACAAACAGATGATTTTAACTCATTTATTCCTGCAAAGATTACCACATTTTTGGGTGCAATTCCGCGCAAGTTGCTGGGAGGTGAATAGAAAAGGATATCCAGAGTTTGAGGAGCCAATCAGTGTGCACATTCAATGCTATCCACCTATTTAAATATATACTAACAGAGTTTATCAACATGTTCTCAGAGGAGCGTCTAGGAATGGCACTTCCATTCATTCCTCCAATCTACTTCTCATTGTCAATTTGTTAACAACACTATCACTGTCATGTGGTTTGGCAAACTACTATTAAAATAATTATTATTAACCCCTTGCCTGATGAGAGCAAGAATTCTCGATTTTACTCGCCAATGGGGGCCAGAAATGAAATGAATGGGACAACAACATTTAGGTCCATAAATTATGACTGTTCCTTCAAACTAACTCTTTGCCTGCTTAGAGTTAGACTTATGGAATTTACTCTGTCTAATAACACCAGACACTGTTTAACGGCAGTGCATCCAGACAGAGACTGAACACAGATGTGGCAAGCAGGACTGCCACTCTCGCACTGGCCTCATCGGCCACATCAGACGCTGTCCCAACAGCAACATGACCGACAATAGGGCGTAAGAACCAAGGTCAACCCTGATCGACTGAGGGCTACATCTACTAATGCCAGACAATATTTCTCATCCATGGTGGCCGCTTTAGCAGTGAATGGGTACATGGGTTAAATTTCAATTAAAGTAATCATTGAAGAAGGAAATTTTTAATTAATAAACAGTACTAACCTCTTTCTGGATTGTCAATTTGACTTTGATTCTCTTTGAGTGAGGTTCTGTCCACACAAACCCAGCATCAACTAAACGCACCTGAATGCATTAAAAGACTTTGAAATTTATTGCTGATTTTAGTAGTAATAATTAGGACCCCATGTTCTCCTTTGCATGGTTTCAGTGTGTTGCAGTTTGTGGTCCTATTTAATACCCAGAATTATTCTTAATAATTTATTCCAGATACAAAATTAATATTCTACCTTACAGCAATAATTCACTGACATACAACGTACATGTACAGTATTGAGCAAAAGTAGTGCAAACATGATTGTGAGAAATTGATGCAACTGTAATCATTCTCAATTGTCCCTTGAGTTCTCTACTCAGACTGCTCAAAAGGGTTGTCCCTGGAGTCTCCCATTTTCCCCTTTGATCAAACACCAACATTTAATCTCCTTTAATTTTAACAGGCTTGATTCAATTTACTTTATATGTAGTCTCCACACCTAGTCATTGCCAATGTCATCATTATCATTATGTACATGTGTACAGGTCTAATAACTTGTTAGGCTTCTTGCATAAACTGCCAAATGTTTCTCATTAAGTACATGTAATACAGTGCTGGAAATAACAGTCGGTCATCGGACATTGTCCGACCAAATTTTGAAAATGTCCGGCCAATTTCACATTATGATCGGACACGATGACCGAACATCTCACCAGCACATCTTGAGTTATCTTCTTCAAGGTGTTGTCGGTCAATAAATTATGTCCGGTCCAATTTGTCAAATGTCCGACCAAAATGAAGATTTGAAAGGACATATGTCCTGTGAATAAAGAAAAATTATCTCCAGCACTGTAATAGTTTGATAGAAATAACTGGAACAAGTCTAACTTACATACATGTATAAATGATGTCTAGAATAATTATGTTATGAGCTATTGAAGTAATGAATAACAGAAAATAATTATTATACCACAATTTCTTGTACTCGCATCTGATTGGCTAATTTGCTGCTGTTGATAAGAATGCTGTTCGCGTTATGCTCACGTCAATTTATCGCGCAGTATAATAGCCAATCAGGAATGATCATCTTGGGAAATAAACCACGCTATAAACAACGCTTGATCTTTCTTTGTGTTAGGATTTTGGTAATGCTCTCAAATAAACACTTTCTTTGGCGTTGATGTGGTAAAAACAAATAATTGAAAGTGGTTCAGTGTTGTCTGTACTCTTATCAACAATGATATTCATCATCACAGTGATCAAAATTTGTTGTAGACTTGCAACAGTTTGACCACTGTGATGACGAATATCTTTGCTGATAAGAGTACAGACAACCCTGAACCACTTTCGATTTGTTAAATGCAAACTCTTTGATTAATTTATTACTAATAATGCTCACCTTGTTCAAACCTTTCAGCTTCTTTAAGCAAAGAGCTAACAGCTCTCTGGATTCCAATGCACACGCTACCCATTGGCTTGGTGGTTGTAAATACCTGATTGTTCAAAGAAGCGTTAAAATTTTGAATCAGAGAAACTACATGTAACATGATTAAGGGCCACACACAAATTTGTTGGAAGCCTTTGCAGAACAATGCATTTACTAATTATTACACCACAAGATGCTGGCTATTATTATTCAGTGAAAAAAATACCCTGCATTCTGTAGTTTAGTAAATGTAATCACATTCGACCGAAGGCAATTACATGTACGCATACATCTTATTCCAAAATTGCTGTCATTTTAGTATTCTTTTGTTTCCATGCAAATTGGCCCTTATGGCCTTGTTACGGTTAAATATTCTTTTGAATTTAACGTTTGAAAGCGAGGCCATAAGGGCCAATTTGCATGGAAATAAAAGGATACTAAAGTGGCGGCCATTTTGGAATAAGGTGTATTATTTTCAAAGTTTTCACAAACTTGCAATTTGGAAAACAATGAAAATACAAACGCAGTGAATACTTTTGTTATACCTCTCAAGTCAAATACAATTTCCAACTGGAGGAGAATATGACATGCTTCAAATCTCGTGATCTCCCTTGGACAAACAAACTAATTTCCTGGGGAAACAAAACTTGAACCTTCGACTTGCATGTGATCTGAGGTTATGCACCATAAAACCGAGGCAAATTTGTTTGCCAGCCTGCATAAGAATTGCTTTTTCAGCTGTCATGGCAGTTAAAGGATTTCAAACAAGAAATTAAAAGCAATTGAAGAAGGTGTACAGTATGATTTTTCACTAAAAGTTTTAACATTCGTAACACTCAGATTTATTTATTTTTATTTGCAGTTACATGTAGGATTTGTAACATTTTGGAATAAAGTGGTAAGGTCACACCTGTATAAAATTTGTTTTATTTTTGACTTGGGAGGAAACCAGAAGCACTCTATCTGCAATGATACATGTAGTCTCAGGGAAACCAAACACACTTTTTACCTTGAGGCCATGCAGTGATTAAGTGCTGATTTCCCCCATCCTGGAAGGCAGGGGAGACGGGGTGAACCGTGATATAAAATGCCATCTGCCTAATACCCGGCCACTTATTTGCGTATGAGTGGAGTGTATTGTTATATTTCTCGTTCTTCAAACGATGCTGCTACAAGAACACAATAGTGCTCGGGTATTCTCCAGTTACTCTTCCTCATCTCCCTTAGTATAGGGTTAATTTCTGTACTTCATTCACCTACCAACACATCAGCAAAATTTCTAGAGATTCCTTAGACCGCGCAGTACAAACTTGTACACCTTTAAATTAAACATGTAATAGTTTTTGTTCAGCTGATTTCGACTTCATGTACAATTCATTCACGAGCGCTTGAGTTGCTTCCCTTTAAAATCTGGTAAAAATAACTGCAGTAGTCATATCTTACCTTTCACATGCTTTGCAATAATATAAATTGCCCTGTTTCGGAATTCCCTCTGTGATGTCGACTTGAGATCGGAGACATCCGACGCACATGTTCGAAGGATTTGGCGTAGTAAGAACCCCGCACTGGCAGCAAAGGCTGTAAAATAAGCCACACATAACAATTAAAATCAAATATCGTTCCCCAAATCTTTTCATCTTTTGTCAGTTAACCTTGACTGCGCTTCACTCGTGGGAACTGCGTCCATGTACTCCATCTTGGATAAAGCAGCAACTGCCTCGTAACCAGGCGCCCACGCGTGAAAGGAAAAGCGTAGCGCGGGGAATGATGGGGAGGCGGGGAATTCCTCCTTCCCATCACTCCTCGAGCTCGCTCTTCCTACTTGCCACCAGTTCCCCGCACTCGTGTTTCACACTCACTAACAATTTTCGCTAGCTTCACAGAAAAAGTCTGAGGAGGAGGAAGGTGTGAGGGTAAACTGGGGGCGATTCATTAAACGTATTACACAGGGTACCTCGTCCACTTATACAGGCTACCCAAGTCGAGCG
>NC_090873.1:13246638-13249138 GCF_036669935.1 Montipora foliosa | reverse complement strand
GAGATTACGCGCGAGCTTGACAGCCGTTGCTAAGCATAACTTGCATAACGCGTAACGCATATTCAATGCGCGCGCTACAGAAACACAACGACATAGAGGATCAACTGTATTCTCCAACGGACACATCGGAAGATTAATAACTCCTATGACAGCTCTTATTGAAAATGATTCCACGTTTACCTGGTTAGTTTGTGGTATAAAAAAGAACATCTGAGTAGAGAGTCAGAAAACTTGGAAAAAATGAACATGCAGGTTCTTGAGGAACGCATGATTCGTTCGAGGTCTCCGAAACGGTACAGCCTTAACAGAAAGATAAAAGAGAAAGAACTGAGGTATGTGGCTTTAGATTTGCGGTTTCTAATGGACAGAAAAAAACAGGTAGAATGGATATCACATGATTAGGGCAGCTCCCTCAATCTCTCCTTAGAAAATTATGTCTGTAGTCTGTTATCAATGGATAAAACATTCCATTGGCCTCGATTAAGACCCTACGTTGCTGCAATTTCAAGCCCTGCAAGGGTAAATGCCTCGATACAAATGTTGTTTGTGTGGGTCGAAATAAATTCTCCTGTTTAACAGCGTTATGCTTGTTGATTGGCTTAAAAAACCTCTTGCCACATTCATTTCAACCAATAGAAAATGTCATTGTGACTGGCTGATGCACGTTTTCCCGCGTCTTTTAGCATGAATTTGCCCAGTGCAGATATTCCTGCGACTGTTTAATTGGTTTATTTGGAGAGCAGGATTAGCGCTGAAGTGAAAATTATTTGCCGCGCTCGTTCCGGACTTTGGTCAATTGTACGTTGGGATTCCTTGACCCACATGCCACATTCACAGTTTGGTATTCGGTTCCAAAATACATATTACGCTACTCTTTAAAAATCATTGTAGACTTAAGGAATATACCAGCGATATTGAGCCAGCAGCAACAAGCTGACAGCACTTTATTATTATTTTTTATCAAAAGGAAACAAATCAACTCGTTTGACCACAAGGCGTCCTCAAGTTCTCCCCCTAAGATGTCAGAAAGCAACACGTCATGTCAAAGTAAACTTCAGGATCGTGAAGCGAATAAAAGTGAGAAAACCGCGACAAATTCAACACTATCAACTCAGACGTTAAATAGTAAGTAACAGGCTAAAGCGGCCACTATCTTGTCTGCATCGTTTTGACATGCAGTTTTCTTACGGTTTTTTTTTTTTTTTTGCGTGCTTACTTCAAAGTGAGAGGAAACCAAAGTGGCACTGGGCCTTATTCGAGCGGCGGCCATATTAGCCATAGACAATAGATTTCGTACCCCGAGCCTCGATTTGAAATGTTTGGGAACGAGTTTCGGTGGGGCAAAACAAAAGTTTGCAATCCCTCGGAAATCAACATGGGCGCCCTGTGATTAAGGCCCATGTTGTAAAACCGCTTTCAAAGTGCCTACGGAGTTGATTTAAGGGAGCAGAGATGGCGCGGTGATGAGAGAACTCGTCTCCCACCAATGCGGCCAGAGTTCGATTCCACGCAGACTTGGCGTCACATATGGGTTGAGTTTGTTGATTCTCTACTCTGCTCCAAGGGATTTTTCTCTAGGTACTCCGGTTTTTTCCTCGCCTCAAAAGCCTAGCAACGATATGATCTGAGTTCATTTGATTTCAGATTTCTGTACAGTGTCTGCAATGACATTTAGTGGCTGCCCAGTGCTAAATACAGTTGGCACTTAAGAAGGTTCCCGACGTTTTCACCCATAACTTCACTCAGTAAACGAGGCTTTATCGCAAAAGTGGCCCCAACAAGATGGCGCCACGGACCTCAATTTTTTGGCAGCTTGAACACAATAGAGATCTGTGGCCGCTGGATTGTCACTGGACAAACGATAAAAATATTTCTTGAATTCGTCTTTAATCATAAAGAAAAATCAGATTTATTCCTTACTGTTATTCTTGAAAACGACTCGTGATATATCCATTATTTTTTTTTAATGTTGCAGCAGCCAGAGAGCAGAAAAACAACAGGCGCCCTGCAGCCAAGCCAGTTACTGGCGGAAATACGGCATCGTGCCGTCCATCAGAGCTTCAAAACATTACGAGTCACACGAGCAACAATGTTCCAAGAATGAGGCTAAATAATCCATACAACAACCAAGCGCCTTACGCAAATTTAAATCCATACTACCTCAACTACAGCTTTCATGGCGTACCGGCTATGCCATCCCAGTATGCAGCTAGAGCTGGAGCTGGTCCCACACATCTTCCTTACGTCAACCCTTTCATGCATTGTTACCTAACGCCTGTTCAGACTCCAGGTGGTTTCCACTTCAGTCACATCAACATGCACACTGATGAGGCTTGCAACGCCTTTACGGCATATAGTAATCCATATGGCGTATTTTGGAGGCAAAATTAAACCAACCAATCCAGAAATAAGACGGGTGCTCACAAACAGTACATTGCCATTTTTTTCTGGCAAGTCAAACAACTTTGCTCTATTCAGTACAACACGCAACTTGGAGCAC
>NC_090873.1:13236638-13239138 GCF_036669935.1 Montipora foliosa | reverse complement strand
CAAAGCCGTTTTCTTTGTTTGCTCACTAAACCTATTGTTTTGCAGTCGACGTCTCGTCTTGCCTAAGCTCCCCAAAATCATATAACTCTCGGTATTCATTTTCGTTAGTCAGCTTCTGGCTGAAAACAATTGAAGTGTTAAGTTGAGCCGAGTTTCTTTGATAATCACTTTTATCAAGATTCAAATTTGGGGCCTTTGATGCAAAAGAGTTAACTTAACCTGCAACTAAGGCTTGGCTGGAGCAAATACCACCAAATACTGCACAAGTAATTCCTATTATGATAACAAGAACGTCCGGGAAAACTTCCTACCGTTTTAGTTGATTGAATTTCAACTTCAGGTGAACTGCATATGGTGCAACAAAGGAACCCATCGAGTCGATCACGCTTCCAGTGAATGAAACAACAAAGGCAAATTTAGGAAGTATAATTGCTACTAACACCGTTAAAATGACTACGGTTGTCCGACTGAGAAATAAACCAATCCTTGGGAATTTGGAGAAAGCCTGTTGGTAAGCTTTAGATGTTTGGATAAAGACAAATATTGGAAAAACAGTCAAGGCATACGAACGTACGCAAATTGCAGTAAAAAGAAAACTGGTGCACGTGCGAATTGGGGCTTCGGGTAAATTATTAAGTATAACTTGATCTGTACTTGACCCAAACGACAAGAACGCAAGAAAAGAAAACCCTATCTTTATGAAAACGTTTATGATGTAGGCTAATCCAAGAGCCAGGTTGAATTTGTGTTTTTCGCGCATGCTATGTTCAACTGTAGGTAAAATATAAAGCGAGCCATAGGCCAAGATCAAAATTGGAAGAGCAATCCTTACACCTTCGCCGTTCCAAAATAGAATGGACTCCAGATTCCAATTTTCCATGTGCGACATCCCATACCAAAGAACAGTTATTACAACTGAAATTAATGCAACAACACTAATGATACTTAACCAACCAATCTCTTTCAGAGAACTAAAAAACGTTGTTGGAAAAACCACGACTCCTGCAAGGCATATCCACGCTGCCATCGTAAGAGGAACTGACGGGAGACTGTGGCTCATAAGTGATCCACATAGAACCAGATATGAAACGGAGCCAAAGAAAAGACCCAGGTTCACAAAAACTGTAAATACATAGCCGCCATATTTAGGTAAAAGTACTTCTCCCAATTCTTTGAAAGTGGACCTTGACCTCACTTTTCTGTTCTTTTCGTCTGTGTCATAAAGACACCCTATTAAAATTTTTCCTGTGTACCACGCACAAACTGGAAGTATTAGAAATACCACAAGAATGGCAATTCCACCCCGTTTGATAGCATACGGTAATGCAAGGAATCCAATGCCTTCCATGTAGTTTAGGATATTAGCAACCGATGTCCAGAGTGATGAATTGCCAGTAGAACTTTGATGTGAGCTTCTGTCTTCTATGGGTTCGTCATCTGTGGACAATTCAGCGTCGCTAGACTTCAGCTCTAAGATCGCTTCAGGTTCTTCATCAGAAAGATCATCTGAATTCATGATCAAAATTGAAGGAAAATCTGGTTATTTGCCGAAGGTTTTAGACAGGACAATGAAAGTATCCACTGTTTGAATGATCTGTGGATCGATACAAAAGGAAAATGGGTTACCGAAAGAAGACCGATCAAAAAAAGATACGTTATGCATATACATGATAAAAGAGACGAATGAAGGGGTTAGATCTCTCGTATAGGGGTTAATTCACCCCAAGAGTGAATTAGGTAAGAGTGTTGTTATGGCATGGGTGGTCTCCCCAGCACAGCCACAAAAGAGTCTATTTTTAGAATATCCGTTCCCGCGAATATCAGTTGTCATGTCCCTGAAAAAACACGGCAGAAGCAGTGATGCGTGGCATGGCGTCTTTTGATTGGTTAAGATTTGCGGCCCTTTGGTTTTTTTCGTGCGCAAAGTGCACAAGACTGCAAAGTCGTAGATCAACAGTCTTATCTTATTCACTCTTTTTTACCCTTATCAAATCGATTGATTAATGAAACAAAATCTTGAGCAAAGAGGCCGAATAGTTGGTAACATTTGAGCAAAGAAATTAAAGAAAGTTAAGAAATTTAGAATTATTTAGTTTTCACAAAATACGATTGGGTCCTAACAAGAGAAAATGAAGTAAGAGAGCGAATCACCATATTTTTCCCTATTCCCTAAGCGATGTAAAGCGTATCATCAGCATACAGATGATAATTAATGTATAGTTCTTAATACTGAACATTACTGATAGGAGATGTATACATAAAATACAGTACAGGTCCCAAAACAGACTCCTGTGGCACGCCAGCTGACAGGACACTCTTACTTGAATGTTGACAAACTGAGTACGATGACAAAGATAAGACTTAAACAAATTAAGGACTGTACCAAAAATACCGTATCGTTGGTGAAGCCTTGAAAGGAGCAAGTTATTATTTGCAGTATCAAAAGCTGCAAACAGATCCGTCTCGATAATGGAGACAGTGATCGTTTCCCCGGCACCAT
>NC_090873.1:13224138-13229138 GCF_036669935.1 Montipora foliosa | reverse complement strand
AGTGAAGGGGGCCCATAAAAGTTGGCGAAAGCGGCGAATTTGGCAAATATGGCGAAAATGAAAATTTTGCAACAATCGCCAATGAGGAAAAACAGAAAGCTGTGCAGGGGGCCCATAAAAGCTGGCGAAAGCGGCGAATTTGGCAAATATGGCAAAAATGACAATTTTGCCACAATCGCCAACGAGGCAAAGCACAAAGCAGTATAGGGGCCCCATAAAAGTTGGCGAAAACGGCGAATTTGGCAAATATGGCGAAAATTACAATTTTGCCACAATCGCCAACGAGGCAAAACACAAAGCAGGGAAGGGGGCCCATAAAAGTTGGCGAAAGCGGCGAATTTGGCAAATATCGCGAAAATGACAATTTTGCCACAATCGCCAACGAGGCAAAGCACAAAGCAATGAAGCAATGAGCGGGCCCATAAAAGTTGGCGAATGTGGCGAACAAAATTAATGAAGAAGAATTCGATCTCCAGTGCTGTTTCAAATGTTTGACCTCAAATTTATACAAAAGTTCATTTCTTGAATTTTAATGATTTTACAAAATTAACAACCAGCAGGAAGAACAAGGGAAAGAGGAATTTGGCAAAATAGGGAGATATGGCAACGGGACGTGGCTCCAAATAACAAAGTCATGGCAAGGTTGTCATTTGTGATTGCGCTGGAACAATTTAATTACTGACATATATAACTGCCTCGTACTCTGACAATTCATGTAAGAATGACTTCACCAACGGGTACTAAGAGTTACAAAGCAGTTATGTCAATCTTACCAATGTCCGCTTGCAAGGAATTAGATTCAATAAACCACACACAAAATATGTCCTTGTCGTATGATCCATTACTTGAAAGTAAGCATTGCGTGAAGATGCATGTCGTGCCTGTGAATTTTATAGTAGCTTTTCACGAATCTTGCCATCAGTCGAAATTGAAATCCTTTTACCACAACTGTAGAAGAATGTCGACACCCAGTAGAACAGAAGTTGCAAAACTAAAATTCTCCACAAGACGATAAACATTTCCTGAATTGTGATCCGCTGGAAATACCGCAGCGTTCTTTTAGACGCCATCTTACGAAATTGACATATACGTCGTGTTAAGTCACTGTAGTGTAACTGCTAACTGAGTCCCAAGTCTCCTCGTTCGTCGTCTGAGTACATACATACATACATACATACATACATAAATATTTTATTCGTCAGAATAAAGTCAAGGGATAACTAATGCTATATACAAGTAAATTAATTGTGTTAGGTGAGAGGGAAAACAAAGCTGAAAAGCCTATTCAGATCGTCGTGTCAGTTAACAGCAACACCGGAAAATAACTGAGTGAAACACGAAAATAAAGAGGTGTAATGGAAGCGTGCTTGAATTTCGACGAATTATCCCCAAAATCAGCAAGTTATGACGCTGATGAATAATAAAGCAGTTTCTTTTTCCAAAACGATAGAATTACCTGGTGATAAATAACCTCGTCTAGGAGAGTGAATTTTTGGCTTCGCAGAAACAATGGTCAACCTCAGAGAGTTGGACGATTGGACGTTTGTGTTGAATTCGCACATTTCTTGTCCAGCGAGTGCTTTCTTCGAACCGCAAAATGAAAGCTAAAATTTTACGAGAGTGCTTAAGCCTAATCATTTAAAGGAGCGCTTACACTTTTGACATATGGCTATAATGAACTGTCACCGCGGTGCGCAATCCCGTAGTCGATGAATGAAAATTGTGCAAGGGCGATCTCGTGAAAAGTGTAGTTAACCGAACCGCAAAATGAAAGCAAAAAGTTTACGAGAGTGCTTAGGCCTAATCACTGAAACGAGCGCTTAGGCTTAATCAGGAAGCGAGTGGTATTTCGTGCAGTTAACCGAACCGTAAAATGAAAGTTCATTAACCGAATTGTAAAATGATTTGATCAACGCGCTATAAGAACGAGAGATACATATCAACAAGGAAATTGATCACGCTTTAAGAAACATCATTGTTTGTGCTCGATCATCGTGCTTTATGAACGAGAAATACATATACATCAATGTCCCTCGCTCTTTTTGTTTGGCGCCCCAGACGGGAGAAATACTACGTATCCACAAAGCTCGGCGTCTCCAATGCGTATCTGCGTACCCGCGTATCCACCCAATTTAGTGTAAAGCTTCGACGTGGCAGGGTATTCGGTGAAGCCGTCGATTTCACCGATAGGCTTTTTTTTTCTCTTGTGATTTATTCACCCATTTTTTTATTTTCACTTCACGTTTCTTTGAAGAAATTATGTCTGTATGAAAAGTGGAGAAGCGGAAGCCGCGAGTGTGTTAGATGAGAGGGAAAGCCCCGGGGGGAAAGCAAGGCTGAAAAGCCTTTTCAAATTGTCATGTCATTTAACAGGCGCACCGGAAAATAAGTGGGTGAAAGACGAAAATAAACAAGTCTGTTGGAAGCGTGCTTGAATTGCGACAAATGAGCCCCAAAATCAGCAAGAATTTGTGACGCTGATGAATGAAAATGGTTTAAGGGCATTCGTGAAAAGTGTAGTTAACCGAACCGTAAAATGACAGCTGTAATTGCCGAATTTGTCGAAATCGCCAATGTTCACCCGCGTGGTATAAATACCAATGGATGAAGTAATTTGACGAAATTGGTAAAACATCGCCAAAATTGCCGATTTTGTCCAATCGCCAATGTTCACCCAAGAGGTGTAAATACCAATGGATGAACTAATTTGACGAAATTGGCAAAACATCGCCAAAATTGCCGAATTTGTCAAAATCGCCAAAATCGCCAAAATCGCCAATGTTCACCCGTGTGGTGTGAATACCAATGGATGAACTAATTTGACGAAATTGGCAAAATATCGCCAAAATCGCTAATTTTGCCAAGATTGTCAATCGTGCAGCTCTTTCGCCAAATCTGCCATTTTTGTCATCGTGTGCATTTCTGGACATAAGTGAACAAAACGGACGGTTCCAACAACGGTTTAATTCACGAATTCAAAGATAACGTTTTCAATCAGTTTTTCTACAACTCGAGCTAAGGAAATCTGTCAATCAAAGCTGAAAATCTTATTGACTCTCAAAAATTGAAATGATTACAGCATATATATTCTGACGTGACGCGTTACAGTTTTCAGTGATCTTTTGTCCAAGTTAATCCTCCAATTCAGACATTCCCTCCAAATTGTTGAAACCGGTTTAAACCTCCTTAAAGGGAAAGTACGGTCTAGAAAAAGTTTCTCTGAATCGAAAGTTCTTTACCTGTATTGTCATACTTGACCACTCATTTAGACTAAATGTGTTAAATAGCTAACAATAACGCTTCAAAAATGGGCAAATTTAAATTGAAATCCGCCATCTTTGTTTTCGTGTATGCAAACGAGGCAATGACGTAGCAATTGTCAAGGATTTCTCCGGATGACTAAATGTATTGTTGATAAAGAAGAAAAACACAGGGGAGGAGAGGAATACTTTGAAGACTTGAATCCTAATTCAGAGGCTAAATTGTGTTGATATTGGCTCCACCTCTGAACAGATTTACCTTGTGGTCGTTAAACAGGGTTTTATGTGTGAGCTATATGCAGGAGTTTTACAAAGCGAAAGAGAGCTTGCAGTGTTATCCCGCGCTCATGCATTGCTGTGAAATAAATGCCTGGGAATCAAGTTTAATCTGTCTACCGTAGCTTTCTACGAGATCCCTGTTACAACTTCAGAACAAACGATCGATGTATATATTTCCATCAAATGGTAAGAGTAAATCGTTTCAATAGTTTCCAGGGGCACCCAAAGTCAATTTTCGGAAAATATCTGTTAGGAAGACGATTTGAGATCTAGAATTTTCGAAACATTTGTTGTAAAATGTCTTGCTTGCCTACCTCTCCTAGGATTTTCGAACATCTGAAAAATGGAATAATTGCCCATTTTTAACGGATTTTTACCCTAAAAAGTTCACCTAGAATTTTCGGGAGCCCTTTTTCTGGCTGAAATTTTCGAAAAGGTAAGTTCTGATCCCTATAATTTTCGGATCACTAGACTTTCAGCTAGGAAACCCGAACAGATGAAAAATTGCTAGGGGTTAAAAATATACCTATATCTACCGTTTAAATACTAAAATACGTTTAACAATGCTGTGTTTAAGTGGTTTTGAAGTATATTCTCGTTGGGTGCCACTGAGTTTCTACTGCTAACAAAATTTAACCACATTTCAAGTTACGTTTATTAGCGCATAACTGTGAAAGTCGTCTATATATGGCTTGATTCAGTTTTCTCGCTCAAATATAATGATATTTTGGACTATTTGACTGAGATTCAGTTTTCTCGCTCAAATATAATGATATTTTGGACTATTTGACTTAAAACTCGATGGTCAGTAAAGATAAATTCAATAAGATCAAATTAGGATATTGCGGCAGTGTCAAGAACAATAAGGAAGGAATCCGACAATTAAACAATCTCGACCGTTCAAAAACAATCGCCTGTAGCCCTTCTTTCTGTTTCGGCCTAAGTTTAAGGTTTCCTTGTCCTCTACCCAAAAGAATCTCTTCAAGAATACTCTCGAAATCATGTTTATTCCGGCAAAATCACCCAAAAATCACAACAGAGTACGAACATGCGCAGTGATAGAAAAGCCCGTATTTCGGGCCTAGCTGGCACTGAGCATGCTCGAAATCGAACTTTACCAGATCTCCCTTCCGTATGACCGTGGGAGATCTGGTTACGAGATTACCGTACGCCATGACCTCGGGACAAATATTTTCCCGTCCGGCCCTCCCACTCAGTCAATAAGTACATAATTGGTGCCTCCTATAATACTATAAGATCTTTTTCAAGTGAAACAGTTTTCAAAGAGCCAATCTGTCCAATAAGACACTCCATTGCAATTAAAGTTTTTAAAACTGGTTTGAGCCACCTTACTTCAAACAAGAGAGAATTTCACGACAACTCACAAAGTGGACCTAATTTTCCCTTTTTCTTAGTTCTCTCTCATTTCAATTTCCTCTTCTATTATAATAATACTTAGGG